>NC_140949.1:79213331-79335831 GCF_014529385.1 Adiantum capillus-veneris
CTTCACTTCAAGCATATATGTGTGTGTGTGTGTGTGTGTGTGTGTGTGTGTGTGTGTGTGTGTGTGTGTACTTTGTGTACATAAGATATATATATATGCATACATTCATACATATGTACAAGGATAGAAGCAAGTATGACGATGGAGCAGAGACATTGAATCCAACTACGTTCCTATCATTGAAACCAATTTTAGAACCCACTCCATTTATAAAAAAAAGTTTTATTATTACATTGACTTCTGTTAGCTTTCATCTCTTCACACCATGCTAACTTATCTAATCTCTATAATCAAGCTTGGTAGCATTGCTAGATCAAGGTAGACCAAAAGGAGGAATCTCTCTCTCTCTCTCTCTCTCTCTCTCTCTCTCTCTCTCTCTCTCTCCTTAGCCCTACTTCTCTCTATGAACCAGACGATACCTGCTCTTTCCCCGTCTCCCCCCAGATGTAAGGGCAGCTCTGCGGGGGGGGGGGGGTGTTAGCTCCCAAAGCCTTGCCCTACATCCAACCCACTAGGCAGCCGTGCGGCCCTGCTCAACACCATCTCGCGACGCTGCAACCCACCTACACGACCTCGCTAGGAGCGACCTCTAACCCTCCTGCAGTAGAGAATCTCATTTCAGCAACGCCTTGCATTAATTGGCATTGCCTACAAAAAGGGAATATTTGCTTCAACAGTGCTTTACATTAACTAATTGATCGTGCCTTGTGCACACGAAGCACCAAAGCCTCGCAAGGAGAGAGCATTCACGTGTCACTCCCTAGTTCATTTCAGAAAACACCTTACAAAACATCTAATCTAAAATGCAAAAGCAAAGGGTAAGATTGTAAGAAATGACACCTTTGCAGAATGTAAGAACTGATAAGCATGGTAAGTCAAAAGACTTTCTATTCTAAATAAAGTAAGTGTTGAAGTTTGATTGCGTATAACAAAAAGGGGATAACTGTAATTCTTTTTGTCTTTAATTCATTCACTCACAAGTTTGTGAGTTTTCCAAAAAAAAAAAAACAAAAAAACAAAAAGGGGATAACTCTAGTAGAGGTTTTGTTATTTAGTGCGAATTAACTTTTTGAAGATATAACAAAAAAAGAAGAATTTTAGTGATTTTTTTATATTTAATAGAAATGTAACTTTTTAAGATATATTTGGCTTTATCTTTTCAAGGGACTTTTTTCAAGACCAATATTGATATGTTTAAAAAAAATTTGAAGGCATGTAGTTCTTTAAAGACCTTGAGAAAAAGAAAAAAGCTCGCCTAATGTCGACTTGGGGCTGTTTCGCTTTGAGGACATGCATGACATGCAAATGCAATGGTTATTAAGAGAGAAAGAGAGAGAGAACGAGAGAGAGAGAGAGAGAGAGAGAGAGAGAGAGAGAGAGAGAGAGACCACCCCGTTGCTTATATGTGTGTGTGTGTGTGTGAGAGAGAGAGAGAGACCATCACGTTGCCAGTGTGCATACACATGTACATTTATGAGGGGAAGAGAGAGAAAGAAATATTTTACCATTGAGCTCACGCACTTTTCAAATTTTCAAGATATTATTTTTTGGCATTAGTGTATTTTTAAAAGGATAGCTAAACTTTTTCACCCATAGAAAATGGATTAAATTCTCGACAAAGTCCAAACCTCACATTAACACCCTGAATTGGTAGAGAGATTTCCTAGTTGATCGTTTTTTTGCCAATTCTTGGATATTTTGTTCTTTTTATTTTTAAGAGTTAAACATGTGGGCCATGCTTTAAAATCTATGAATTCCTTAAATTTTGGCAAGCAATGGTGTGAATCTAAAATCAACGAGAGAGAACACAACAAATGGGTAGAGAAATTTCCCAGTTGATGGACCTTTTACCAATTCTTGCATATTTTTTTTAATAAAAGAGTTAACATGTGGGCCATGCTTTGAAATCTATAAATTCCTTAAATTTGGCAGGCAAGGGTGCCAATCTAAAATCAACGAGAGAGAGAGAGAGAGACACACACACACACAGAGGAGAGGGGGAGGAAAATTTTTTAGTGCCGTATTTAATGTGTTGAAATGCAAAGTCCAACAAATAAAGCAAGAGGAGAGAGGAAGACAAAACAAAATGTTCTCGTGTACGAACAATCTAAAGTGACTTTAAAAGTTACAAGACAAATCTTTAACAAAAGTGAATATCTATGGGGAGGAGGAGGAGGAGGAGAGAGAGAGAGAGAGAGAGAGAAGATAAAGAAGAATAAAATTTTTAATGCCATCGGAACAATCCCAAAAAATATATCTCACAACATGGGTAAGAATAAAGTTTTTTTTTCATCTTGTCTCTCTCTCTCTCTCTCTCTCTCTCTCTCTCTCACACACACACACACACACACACACACACACGCGTGCGCACACACAAGCACACACACACACACGTACACACATGTCTTGGTCAAAGGAGATTTAGAAATGTTGTAGGAACATCCAAGGAGATCTCAAAGAATTATCCGTTGGGGGAGAGAGAGAGAGAGAGAGAGAGAGAGAGAGAGAGAGGCAGACCAATCATAGCCATCTATGCTTTTCTTTTCAAAAAAATGAGAAAAAGAAGTTCGCTTCTTCTTTTTAAATGTCCACCTGTGATCATCACTTCAACTAGAGGGTTTGGGGGCGGGGGCGGGGGCGGGGGGAGACGAGGGGAGCATAGAAACTTTGAATGTCATAGTTAATGTATTGGAACAATAGCAAGATGCCTCAAGACCTATGTGATAAATCTTTTCTTCAAGAATATATATATATATATATATATATACATAAATATATGCGTGTGTGTGTGCGCGTGCGCACGCATGTTATGGGTACTTATAGACATAATTGGAACATATCAAGATGCCTCAAGATCTATGTGACAAATCTTCACTTCAAGCATATGTGTGTGTGTGTGTGTGTGTGTGTGTGTGTACGCGCGCGCTATGTGTACATATAGGTATATATGTATGCATACATTCATACATATGTACAAGGATAGAAGCAAGTAAGACAATAGAGCAGAGACATTGAATCCAATTACGTCCTATCATTGAAACCAATTCTAGAAACCACTCCATTTATAAAAAAAAGTTTTATTATTACATTGACTTCTCTTAGCTTTCATCTCTTCACACCATGCTAACTTATCTAATCCCTATAATCAAGCTTCGTAGCATTGCTAGATCAAGGTAGACCAAAAGGAAGAATCTCTCTCTCTCTCTCTCTCTCTCTCTCTCTCTCTCTCTCTCTCTCTCTCTCTCTCTCTCTCTCTCTCTCTCGCCCACCCTAGCCCTACTTCTCTCTGCGAACCAGACCAGACCAGACCAGACCTGCTCTTTCCCCGTCTCCCCCCAGATGTAACGGCATCTCTGCAGGGGGGGGGAGGGGGGAGGTGTTAGCTTCGAAAGCCCTGCCCTACATCCAGCCCGCCAGGCAGCCGCGCAACCCTGCTCAACACAATCTCGCGATGCTGCAACCCGCCTGCACGACCTCGAAAGGAGCGACCTCTAACGCGCTTGGAGTAGAGAATCTCATTTCAGCAGCGCCTTGCATTAACCCGTGGCCTGCAAACAGGGAATCTTTGCTTCAACAGTGCTTTACATTAACTAATTGATTGTGCCTTGTGCACAAAGCACCAAAGCCTCGCAAGCGAACCAGTGGTAAAGCCATGACCGCTCGGGCCTCATCCAAAGGGAAGATTACATTTGCGGGAGCTGTGGCAACTCCGCGTAAAGTGGACAACACCACCCATCTTCGGCATGAAGTCGAGAGGCTCCGCAAGGAGAATGACGAGTTAAAATGACTTTCCGCAATCGAATGTCGTCTCACAGCAGTAGAAAAGTGCAAGACCGAAGAGGTGGAACACATGGAAGCCATGCTCACTAAAGCCAAGGTGGAGGTAGAGACCACCCTCACAAAGAAAGTCAAAACTCACGTGCACGAAGTTGTCTCCCGCAAGGTTGAAGAGCGTGTAGCATTTTCGGTACGCGAACAACAACGCCAAGAAGACATTGCCCTCAATGTTCGCATTGGTGGGCTTGCCAATGATTGGAAAGGGGAAGGTGACCTCGCGCGCGCGCACACACACACACACACACACACACACATATATAGACATAATGGGAACATATCAAGATGCCTCAAGACATATGTGACAAATCTTCGCTTCAAGCATATGTGTATATAGATATACATAATATATATATATATATATATATATATATATATAGAGAGAGAGAGAGAGAGAGAGAGAGAGAGATGTGTGTGTGTGGGTGTGTGTACTATGTGTACATACATCCATACATACGTATAAGGATAGAAACAAGTAAGAGAGTGGAACAGAGGCATTGAATCCAATTGCATTCCTATCATTGAAACCAATTCTACATTAACCCACTTCATTTATTAAAAAAAGTTTTATTATTCAGTGACTTCTCTTAGCTTTCATCTCTTCACACCATTCTAACTTATCAAATCTCTATAATCAAGCTTGGTAGCATTGCTAGATCAAGGTAGACCAAAAGGAGGAATCTCTCTCTCTCTCTCTCTCTCTCTCTCTCTCTCTCTCTCTCTCTCTCGCAACACACACACACACACACACACACATATACATCCCAATAGAATTAGAGCACTCCTAATTTTATTGAACAAGGGCTATCACCTCATGAAAAATAATGTCTATGAGAAGCTTCTAATCTTGGTATCAAAGAATGCTTTGGAGTATCTATTAAAAGGTCGTGTCATGCATCACTTTTATAAATGCGATAGAATATACGTTGGTACAACCAAAGTTGGTCTGTGCTAGGAAGTGTGCAATGCAATGATGTGTATGCTCATAGGTGCATGGCAAAGGGCTAAAGCAGGTATGAAGGCCTTGGGCAGACCGGTGGTAGCGGAAATGTATGTCTTAAGCAGGTTTTTAGGCCAAAAATCTTGAAGATAGGTCTAGATGGGATAGCAGGTGGCCCGAAGTACGGAGTTGGTACTCAAGCATGTAATGTTTGATGTGCTCTAGAAGCCCGTCCAGATGGCTCATCAAACGGAGTATCGGTGTGAAAGATATGCCAGTCCGAAGTTAGAATGCTTCGCAGGTCCCAACGGGCAGAGCAGGTACAGACAGGTGGCAAAAAATGGTATCAATGGATACACTTGTAAATCTCAAGCTGTGGAGCATGCCAGTCTTTTTGGTTCGCCATTCCGAGCTCAGACAGGTAAGTTATGGTCTGTGGAATATTTGCCGGGGATCGGGTACGTTCTCACCAGGCCACGTTAGTAAGCGTGCCGACAGAAGTTTTTTTGAGCTTGCCAAGGTTCTGGAAAGTTGCATGCGACATGGAGAGTCAGCCAAAATTTATGGCTCGCCGATCGGAGTCGAACGCATCATGGTACGCCCAGTTTAGGTTGGCGGACAATCGAAACGGAGGCGAATCAATTTTTTCCCCACTTTTGTGACCTGATGTTCGAGGGTGTGAATTGATCGAAAGCGGCAAAATTTTTGAAGTTTGGAGCTGGCCGGGGTGTGGCTTGGTAAGAAGACGCTTCAACGAACCTATGCATGTGAAACACCGACTGTATGCGAATCAAGTGCTAAGAGCCCCTTGTTTGTAAATTCAAAGGAAAAAGCTTGGTTGGACTTGGAAAAAGGGAAAGAAAATTAACTCATAAGGAGGGGGGGAAAAGAACAAAGTGAAGGCTTAGAAAGAGATGGCAGTGGCGCCTACCTTCATTGCCAAAAAAAAGAAATTTTTTCTTTTGCCTTTAAAAAAAGAGGGAAGAAAGAGAAAGAGGAAGGCAGCGTTCTTGGATGAAGGAGGGCTTTCTTTTTTTCCTTGGGCTTGGGGAGAAGGAGAAAAGGAAAAAGAGGCTTCGTGTGTTCGGCGTCGGGATGCATGGTCCACGAAAAGGTTTGGAAGGGCACGAGCTTTGCAGGAGAAGAAGCTAGAGAGGGCTACCAAGACGCGGAACTGCAGCCGAAGTGAAGCCAAAGGTGAATCTTTTCGTCGAGATGGGTGCCGACAGATTCGGTTTGTCGAAGGAGGTGTGTACCCCTCTGTATGAAGCGGCGATGGCCATGGTGTAGCCTTGAGCACGGTACAATGAGTTTGTACATGGTTTCTGGTTTGAATGAGTGCGGGAAGCGGGCAAGGTCGGTGTGGTAGCTGTCTGAGGATTGTATAGAGTGTTTGTGAGTTGGGCAAAGTGCAGGCGAGGCCCTGCTAGTGTGAATCGTTTTTTTCGAAGGTGTTTTTCGAGAGGACAGGGGTGCTGTGAATACCCTGAGCTATATAGGGGCAGTTGCGTGTGTGTCGGGTGTGTTCTCCATTCCCCCTCTCCATCTTCTGGTGCCCCTACGGAGGAGCGCACTGATGCTCCTAGTTGAAGTCGAAGCGGTGATTTTGGTGTTACCAAAGGTGCGGCCTTCGAAGAGCAGGTGCTGCTAGAGAAGTAATGGCTTGGATCGGATTTTCCATTTTCACTGGGGTCGAAGATGTAGGAATCTGGCTCCAAAACTATGGGTTGTTCGTGTTGGAAAGCGGTTTGTCGAGGGAAGAAGGTGCGGTACAGGTGTTTCCTATTCTGGTTCGGGGTAAAGCGAGGCTATGGTTCAATGGCCTGCCTAATGAGGAAAAGGTGGATCATGAAGCACTGGAAGCGGCTTTTCGAAGCAAATATGTAGCAGATGCGCAGTTGGATGAAGTAAAGAGAAGGCTGGACAATTTGAAGCTAGGCTTGGAAGCTGATTTTCAAGCGTTCTTATGGGAGTTTGAATTCCTTTGGGGAAAGCTGATAAAGGTAACTGCTGCTGAGAATGTTGGGTTTTTAAAGTTGAGAAAATTCATGGATTGCCTGCATGAGGAAGTGCGTGATAAGGTGGAGATTGATGGCCCGGTGTCATACGAAGAGGCTGTAGCTCTAGCGAGAGGGCGGACCAAAAAGATGTTGAAGAAGCGCGAAGCTAGGCAGGGCTTGCAAGACGCTGTGATGCCAAGACAGTGTGATGTGATGGTGGCCGAGCCAAGAATGGTGCAAAGAGAAGTGCATGTGCGAGAGGAACCGAGGGTTCTTTGGCTATAGAAAGATAGGGTGGTTCCTATGCCGATGATACCAGCTAGAGCGGCTCCAATTGTGGAAGATATGCAGGTGATTCCTGATCAGGCAAAGGATATACTGCCAAGTCAAGGTATGGCTGTTCAAGCTCCATCGAGTGGTGGTAAAGGTCAAAGAGTGCGGTTTGCAGATGACATTGAAGCAATGAAGCTAGGGGAGATTCTTGCGCTTGAGACAGAGGAATAGACTAGGTCGAGTGATAATAGCTCTATGGACGCTGACGCGAGTTGGGAGACCGAGTCCTCTCAGTCAAGGTATGATGAGTTTGATCTCTTGCAAGTGAGTGGAGATGAGGTGAATGCATGTGAAGAGCAAGGATTAGTGCAAACCATTATGTTCAATGGAGACCAAGTGGAGGAGCCCGAGCCTATGCCTGATAATATGCAGGTGAGGTGATGTGCGGGGCCATGTTAATGGCCATGCTGATGAAAGTTGCAGTGGAGTATGCCATGGTAGTGCAATACGTGCAGAGTTTTGCCAAGAGGGATTAAGCAACCTTTCCTATGGGAGAAGATAAGGATAATGCGATAGAGAACGATTTTCTCTCTTCCTTGATGGAGCATGATGAAGCACTAGAAGAGATGCTTGAAGAGAAGGTGATGGAAGCCGACAAGCAAGTGGTGCTTATCGACCTTGAAGGGCCGATTGATGAGGGAGATCTCGATGATGTTGGAGTTGAAGTGCATGGCAGGTGAGAAGGGCAGAGCGGATTCAAAGTCAGAGGTGCTTCCTATGCATTTGGTGCACTCTATGGCACGTGATGCGGATTCCCAGATTGTGTCTAAGCTTTCCAAGGATCTTTGCGAATGGTGGTTGAAAGGTATGCTCATAAGTGCAGCTGTGAAGTGGGTTGTTGAGCAGGTACAGGATCTGCTAGACGAGGATCTAGCTTTATATGGTTGGGAGGGAGGGCATGGTATGCTCAGTGTGAATGATGATGTATATTCGGAGAGTGGTGATGCTTTTGGTGGTGTTTTTTTGGAAGTAGACAATATGCCAATGAATGTTGGGAGAGATGGAAGCATGCCGAGGGTAAATTATGTGGATGATTGGCTATGCGTTGGGATGCAGCACTATGGGAGGTTGTGGCAGGTGGATGGAGGGGATCAATGCCAGGTGTTTGATGGCAGGTAAAGCAGGGGGTTGGGCAACCCGCATGAACAAAGGCACAGGGTCGAAGGTGTCAGCTTTTGTACATATGTTAGGTGGCTTTGCGGTGTACAGAGAGTTTGTTTTGGTGGGGCAGTTTTTTTAGTGCAATAAGCCTGTTTGTGGTTGAACATAAATGTTCAACAAGGGGGTGGGCAATGATGGTACAACCAAAGTTGGTCTGTGCTAGGAAGTGTGCAATGCAATGATGTGTATGCTGATAGGTGCATGGCAAAGGGCTAAAGCAGGTATGAAGACCCTGGGTAGACCGGTGGTAGCGAAAATGTATGTCTTAAGCAGGTTTTTAGGCCAAAAAGCTTCAAGATAGGTTTAGATGGGATAGCAGGTGAAGTTTCCCGAAGTGCGGAGTTGGTACTCAAGCATGTAATGTTTGATGTGCTCTAGAAGCCCGTCCAGATGGCTCATCAAACGGAGTATCGGTGTGAAAGATATGCTAGTCCGAAGTTAGAATGCTTCGCAAGTCCCAACGGACAGAGCAGGTACAGACAGGTGGCGAAAAATGGTATCAATGGATACACGTGTAAAGCTCAAGCTGTGGAGCATGCCGGTCTTTTTGGTTTGCCATTTCGAGCTCATACAGGTAAGTTATGGCTTGTGGAATATTTGCCGAGAGTCGGGTATGTTCTCACCTGGCCACGTTAGTAAGCGTGCCGATAGAAGTTTTTTTGAGCTTGCCAAGGTTCTGGAAAGTTGCATGCGACATGGAGAGTCAACCGAAATTTATGGCTCGCCCATCCGAGTCGAACACATCATGGTACGCCCAATTTAGGTTGGCGGACAATCAAAACGGAGGCGAATCAGTTTTTTCTCCACTTTTGCGATCTGATGTTCGAGGGTGTGAATTAATCGAAAGCAAAAAAAATTTCAAGTTTGCAGCTGACCGGGATGTGGCTTGGTAAGAAGGCGCTTCAACGAACCTGTGCATGTGGAACACCGATGGCATGCGAATCAAGTGCTAAGAGCCCCTTGTTTGTAAATTCAAAGGAAAAATCTTGGCTGGACTTGAAAAAAGGGAAAGAAAATTAACTCATAAGGAGGGGGGAAAATGAACAAAGTGAAGGCTTAGAAAGAGAGGGCAGTGGCGCTTGGCTTCACTCCCAAAATGCCAAAAGAGGAAATTTTTTCTTTTGCATTGAAAAGAAGAGGGAAGAAAGAGAATGAGGAAGGCAGCGTTTTTCGAGGAAGGAGGGCTTTCTTTTTTTCCTTGGGCTTGGGGAGAAGGAGAAAAGGAAAAAGAGGCTTTGTGCGCTCAGCGTCGGGATGCACGGTTCGCGAAAAGGCTTGGAAGGGCACGAGCTTTGCATGAGAAGAAGCTAGAGAGGGCTACCAAGATGCGGAACTGCGGCCCAAGGAAAGCTAGAGGTGAATCTTTTCGTCTAGGAGTGTGCCGACGGATTCGGTTTGTCGAAGGAGGTGTGTACCCCTCTGTATGAAGCGGCGATGGCCATGGTGTAGCCTTGAGCACGGTTTAGTGAGTTTGTACATGGTTTCTGGTTTGAAGGAGAAGTTGTCACTGTCGATTTTGGCATCGTCTTTCCCTCCTTCCCCCCCTTTCTTCTTTGCTCATCTCCAAGGTGTGTGGTGCCGGTGTGTGTGAGCGTGTGCATCCCCTGGGCCCCCTGTGTGTGTGAGAGAGAAAGAGAGAGAGGTGTTGAATTGTGGAAGTGCGAGAAGCGGGCAAGATCGGTGTGGTAGCTGTCCGAGGATTGTGCAGAGTGTTTGTGTGTTGGGCGAAGTGCAGGCGAGGCCCTGCTAGTGTGAATCGTTTTTTTGGAAGGTGTTTTTCGAGAGGATAGGGGTGCTGTGAATACCCTGAGCTATATAGGGGCAGTTGCGTGTGTGTTGGGTGTGTTCCCCATTCCCCCTCTCCAACATGTAGGAAGAGAGTATTGATAGTGTTTCACTTGGAGGAGAAGATAGCCCTATGAGAATAGAGGCATTGTTTCCTTGACCGCAGCAACGCGTGGGTCATACTACATATCAAAAATTTATTGGGTGAAAGGACCCCGGAAAGGACAAGGATGCATATTATATCACATTATCACAGAGCCTTGAGCCCTTTAAAACGGACCTTGCCAAGCTCCTCTATTTCAAGTTTCAACATTTGCATTTGACCTAGCACCCATCTTGCAACCATGGCTCTTTGCAATCGGTGAGTAACTCCTAAACATCTTCCTTTACCTTTCAACTCTTGCTGCTTTACACTTCCATTCTAAGTGTATCATCAATGAGAGCTAAATAGTTTTGTGGGTTCTTTATTTTATTTAGTGTTATTGTGGCGGGGGCAATCACAACAATGGTGGTAGCAATGATGATAATGACATCAAGTGGGGTTGGTTGCCATGAATGCACTACTAATTTGGTGTATCCTTATTGGTCAACATGCTTTTTGCCGGCAAAGTATTATGGCAAAGAGATGTATGGATTTGGTGGTATTATGACAATTCAACCTATTATATGTGCTTAGAAGAAGAGGGAGCAAATATCTATTCACACACATTACTCTAAAGCATTGCCGGCAAAGTATTATGGCAAAGAGGTGTATGAATTTGGTGGTATTATGGCAATTCAACCTATTATATGCCCTTGGAAGAAGAGGGAGCAAATATCTATTCACACACATTACTCTAAAGTCTAGGTGAGTGAAATTGCCATGTTTTCATTTTGGGGTGTTTTTGACACAACATAAATATAAGATCTGGAAAGTTTATGCCAAAGAGGGAAAAAGGCCCATTATGTTATGTTGTACTAAAGTTTCCTTGTTGTTAGCTTAACTCACAAGAGTTTTTGGATAAATTCTCACAATAATTCTCGCATTGTGACTGACCTCAACATTATGAGTTTTTATGAGGGGGTCTTATCATGTGGCGAGCGAGATTTTTTGAGAGAAGGAAAATCCGAGCAAATGAATAAAGAAATCAAATGGGCTTCGTTACGAAAGATGCATGAAGATCCTACTTAAAACCCTAAGTGATAGCAATAACACTATTCAAAATGAGAATCTTTTTTTGAATCCGTAAGTAATCGTAGCAATAGTATTGTTCAAAATTAGACTTTAGATTCTTTTGTGTAGTTGAGGCTTGATATGTAGAGTAATGAGAAACCCAAACAGGTAGCAAAGCTATTACAAACCATGCAATGATCCACAATTACATTCAACACCATAATTTTAATTTTAACTTTAAATTTAGTCGACAATGCTCATACATCTACAAAGTTTTTAAACTATATTAAGAGACAATTGTCATATCTTATACCCAAAAAGGAGAGATTTCTTCAAGATTGTAAGATAACAAGTGGAATATTTAGTGGAATATAGAGAGCAACATGTCATGCCTCTACACTCTAATAACAACAAGAAATGCTACGGTTCTATCTCGTGACTATGAAGAGTCACACTCATCATCAATAAAGACATTGCGCCTTTGACACTTCTTGTTGGTGTCAAAATCGTATCGTATATCAGCAGCCATGGTTTTTGCAATCCCCTCGGCATAAACTGGCAACACACTTCCATACAAAAAGAAAAAGGTAAGTCTCACAATCCACATATAAGCAATACATAACCTACATCATTGAAACACAAGAAATCTCAAATTGTTGTTTGAATCATTATCCATAATTTCCAAATACTGAATAATGATACCAAAAAGTGACAAAATAGCATAAAAGTATGATGGAAACATAAAATAGGGGGGGAAAATGAAGTGTAAGGTGGACTCTCACTACTCATCAAAGGGGTTGACACGCGAAGGCATGTCACCCACATCATCAACATCAAGAGAGGTGGAGGCCCCCTCTCTGCTTCGCTTTTTCGGGCGAAATAATGGTTGCACATAATCTGAAATCAAAGTGTCGTCACTGTCGACTGCTGCACACACCTGCCCTGTGCCTAAACATGGTACCAATACGGGTGCTGTACCACATCCCAACTCTAAACAAAGACCTCCAGGCCTACAAAGAAGCTCCACAAAACATGCAATAAAAGAATGACTTCGTTGCAAGCCACCACGCCATGGCACTCCGGATGATGATCTCGCTAGAGAAGACTCTGGGAGATGGTGCATCATGTAAGAATCCAAAGGTTGCATGCCAAGTCGATTGAATAGCGGAGTGCTCTCAACCACAAAGCAAGGTGGTTGCATGCCAACCCTATGCACTATAAGTAAGAGAGAACAATGGCACTACACCACCACATAGACAATTAGAACAATAAAAATAACAATAATACACCAAAATGAGAAACAAACAAGTTAATTATGTAGAAGAACATTACCTCAATCTGACCACCAAAGCTATTACCATAACCATAAGCTCCATGATGAAGGACTACAATGCGACGATGAATAGCCATCTCTGATGCACGACAAAATCTCTCAACCCAGCCAATGGTATCTCCTGCAAAAGTTTTCTAAAGTCATAATAAAAAACACACAACAAAAATATAGACAAGTATTGCATAAAATTATGATTGAAGCACAAATCTGTCATAGAGACCATGATCAACAACCACCCAGAGTCTGACAAAGTCGAATATGCAAGTTGCATGCCTGCACGAACATGATCCTCACTACAAATATCCCAAAGGGGCACAACAGGGGAGGCTAAGTGGGAACCACCAAAGGGAAGATCCAAAAAAATAAAATCAGCAGCCCATGCGACTGTTCTTCCACCACGCACGCACAAGGTCCGATCAAAGCGTGCAGATCCCATGTGCTCATGAACACGAATCCATGTCGGATGTCGAACACCGGCCCTAAAATCAGCAGCAATGGCTATGTAGTCCCCAGAAATGGCCATGCATCGTGAGTCAGACAATGAGGACAGAGAAGACAAGGGAATATCAATGATGTAGACAAAAGAAATGGTTTTCTTTGCAACAATCTCCCCACGAGCTACTGCGATACAAGAGGCTAATCAAAGTGAATTAACTCCAATAAATGAACATACAAACGACTGCATCGTAAGTGATAGCTCACCATGCTCTTGCTCCATGTTTTTATCCACCCTAGTCTCAACAATCACCTCCTTTCCCTTGTGAGAAGTATTTGTAGCTTAGAAAAAAGCAAAAAAACACAATATCACCAGTTTGTAAAACAAATAAGTTAAGGAAAAAGAGAGTTTAAAGCTCTTCAACAAATTATGTTTGAGACTGTTTTGAGTAACCATTTACCTGATATCACCTCATTCACTCTAGGAGGTAGAGTCACATCGATGGATGTGCCACCAACTCTCATAGTATCGTGAAGCTCTCTCTCTCTCGCCAATACATGCCCAGAAGCCATGTCTATCCGCCATGGACATGTCTCCATCTACCAAGTAGTGAGCTTATGTATGGAAGGGGAGTACATGCATTCTTCCCCAGTAGATAGTTGTGCCCACTGCTTAGCTAAGAATGGAATCCCTGGAAGAAAGCCTTTTCCAACCAAGGATAATAGAAATCTAAAACAATCAAGCAAACTAACATCACTATAAACTTTGTAATTATGCAAATCTTGAAATAAAAGTATGATGAGCTTGACCTATAGGCTAGCCTTTGAGATGCCATGCGTACTGTGTCCACTTTCTTCATAGCTTGCTTATCAACATCTTTTGTCTTAGCTTTGAAGCAATCCTACATCGAAGATTCTTAAATGTCAATAGAAAATTTACTTACATGCGATACACATGATCTCCTTTCTTTAAACCATAAGATGCTCTAGTAATCTTGTTTGCTTCAAGCAAGGAAACCCATAACAATTTGCTCAAGACAGGAGCATCATGCATAGCAATCAAGTTCAGTTTCTCAAGCGTAGCCCAACTATTAGGACCCCACTTGAGTGCAAGAACTCGAACCATCCAATCTGGTCCAAGATTCGGATCAACAATATTTAGCAACTACAATATTTGAGCAACGAATAAAAAACCAAGTTTGAACAGCTATTACACTATGTGCAAAAAACCTAAGTTCAGAAATAATTCAACCACCTTTCCAACACGCTCTCCATATTTTAGTGCTAAATCATTCAATATCTTCTCCTCCTCTTTTATAAGTTCTTCATTTGTCATTTTCTGCCTAGCTTGCTCTATTCTTTGGCTCAATTCCTTGGACATTTGAACCTTCAACACATACTTAAAAATAAATAATTTTCAAAAAAACAAACACATACTCTTTGGCTCAATTACTTGGATATTTTATCCTTCAACACACAATTTTCAAAAATACCAAACACGAGATCTTTCTTGAAAAGCAAGCAAGAGACACTTACATCATATAAGAGCTTTCCCAAGTATCGACGAGTAAGTGGATACCAAGGCTCCACACTCTTAGAGTATTTCTTACGAACTGCAGCAATCAACTTTTGATCTTTTTCTGGAAGCCCCGTTACATAAGCTTCATGATCTGCTGCACAAATGTGGGAGCAGTTGACAAGCTCATCCCTAAGATGGGTGACCACAAGAGCATGTGTTTTCATGCTCTTCCAAGTTCATATACAATACATACAAAGTCAGAAACATAACATAGACATTTTGTGCTAAAATATATAGAAGGTCATAAAACTTACAAATTCATTCTTTGCAAGCTACTAAGAAGAGCTATCTCTGGCACTCGTGTAGGATCAATAACTGTACAAAGCACACTACAATGCTTTTCTCGATCAGTGGAGAATCTCTCTTTAATAGCAGCCATCCAAGCTACCGTTCTATGATTACCCTCCTAAACATAGAACATTTTATTAGAGAGAACTTGAAGATTTGGTCTTTTAGAAAGCTCAATTTCAAACTCTTTATGTATATCAACCCATATTGGTTCCCATGAAGTAAGAAGGTCCTGTGCAAAATAGATAAGCATAGACAGAAAAGCATACTCAACTACTATTTATGAGAACGACAAAAAACACAATAGAAAAAGACAGTAGGAAAGATCAAAGTAGAGAAATGAAATACCTGTAACATAAGCTTCCTCCTTCTTGCAATTCCAAATTGAAACAATAAAAGCTCCTTTTTCTTGCATGTAGCCCTCCTTTGCAAAAGCAGATTTCAATCCACTAACATCATCTCTTAAGCCTCTCACCCTTGCATAGGGGATCAATCGACATAAAGGAATTGGTGGACAATCAAAACAGCTAAACATGTGAGTACATTGAAGAATATCTTGTCCTCTATGCATGTAAAGCTTGTGTTCATCCCTTGTCTCTGTATCTACTGCTACTTCATCTCTTATGACATAAGGCACTATTTGTAAACATGCCTCTTGTGGGGCAAGAGATTCATCAACTTCATTTATGGAGCCAAGCCCCAAATCTTGACTTTGCATCTCCTCTTCCTGTGTCTCCAAACCTTCTGTCATATCTGTGACAGATACTGCACTTATTTGATCACTGCTCTCTAAGATACTGGAAGCTTGA
Source organism: Adiantum capillus-veneris (assembly GCF_014529385.1). Taxonomy (NCBI): domain Eukaryota; kingdom Viridiplantae; phylum Streptophyta; class Polypodiopsida; order Polypodiales; family Pteridaceae; genus Adiantum; species Adiantum capillus-veneris. Next base: position 79,228,982 of record NC_140949.1, read on the forward strand.
GTTGAAGAGAGTTGTCTCCCTCTACGACCTCGTCCACGTATTGAAGGACTTGCAAAACACAACAAAAACCACTTTATTTACTTCATTGAAATTGCCTCTAGGAGTCCATGCCGACGCGGATGCCTAGAGGCAATTAAAAACATCAAAAAATTTATTTATTGATCATCCATCAAAGCATCCAAGTCGGCGTTGATCACAAGAGGGAGATAACATATTTAAAAAAGGCATGCCCAACTATAAAATTTCAGCTTGAGAAATTCCTTCTAGCCATCCATGTCGGCATGGATGGCTTGAGGGAGCTTTCTAAGAATGAATCCCTGCAAAGAAAAATTGTCCCAAGAAACTCCTTCTAGCCATCCATGTCGGCGTGGATGGCTACAGACAGTTCTAACAGAAGCTAGGTAGCTCTGCAAATCTCCAGAGAGAGTTTATTTATATAAAAATTCACAAACTCAAAAATTCCTTCTAGCCATCCACGCCGGCGTGGATGGCTACAGACAATTCTAACAGAAGCTATGAAACTCTGAAAATTTCTATAGAAAGCTTATCTATAGATGAAAATTCTCATATTCAAAAATTCCTTGTAGCCATCCACGCCGGCGTGGATGGCTACAGACAGTTCTAACAGAGGCTATGAGACACCATAAATCACAAAAATTGTCCCAAGAAACTCCTTCTAGCCATCCACGTCGGCGTGGATGGCTACAGACAGTTCTTGGAGAAGCTATTCAACTCTGCAAATGTCCAGAGAGAGCTTATCGATAGGTAAATCCAAGAGTTTAGGCTAAGAATCTTTCTCTGCTGTAGTTTAGTTTACTCTTTTGTAATCCACAGAAAGCTATACAAAAGCTTTCTGTATTCTTTAAAAGGGTCAAAATTTTTAAATTTAAACTAGTAGGCTTACAAAACTTAATCTTAAACATTGAAAAAAAAAACTACCTGTAGCCATCCACGCCGGCGTGGATGGCTACAGGTAGTTTACAAAGGTACCTGGCAGGAGGCTTTCGAGCCGAGGAAAACTCTCTTCTCCCCATGGCGATTTGTATTTGAACTCCGAGCTTGGCGTTTAGGGTTTCCTTAGCGATTAAGGCATGCTGCAGAGATTGAGTCTTGAAGGCAAGATTTGAAGGAGAATGAATGGTGCGCACAAGGATTGCAGAGCAAGATTTGAAGGAGATTTACTCTTGCTGCAGAGAAGGATTGCCTCAGAGGGCGTAAGCTGAAGTAGCGCAAGAGACGCAAGAGACAAGGTCTCTGAGGTTGAAGCGCAAGATGTCCATGAGATTAGCGCAAGCTGTCAATGCTAGTGGCGTGGAAAATTGCAAGCGTGGATGCAGCAGGTAACGGAAGACAGGCTCTAAAATCTTTATGAATAGGTTTTTACATGTCCAGCCTTTATGAATAGGCTACTGAAAAAACGCATGCTATAAAAAAGCCTTTATGAATAGCCTTTAAAGTTAAAAAAAGCTTAAAGAGAGTACAATGTTATGAAAAGCCTTTGTGCGTTATAAAAAGCTTCAAGGTAGCTTCACAAACTAAAGCATAAGCTTTTTTTATTTTATTAACTTGGTAGCTTTTCATAACTTAGCTCAATTGCCCTCTTTTTTTCATAACGATAGCTTCACACGCTTTTTTTATTTTATTAACTTGGTAGCTTTTCATTTTTACTTAGAGCTTTTCAATGACCGATTTAATATACACGGAAAATAGTGTTCGGGAAAAGTGTTCGCTTAATATACACGGAAAATAGTGTAATTTTATAAAAATATTAACTAGTATTGTAAAATTCATTCAGATTTGTTTGTGAAAATCATTTTTTTCGAACATTGTTTCAATGTAAGTATGTTTACACACAGGCAGTGCTAAAAAAAAACCTAGGTTTAGTGTAATCCCACCTACAAATTTTGAAATTTACTTCTTAATTTTATATTTAAAGGTGAAAAAACCTACACAATTTTGAAAATTTTAGTGTAATTCGGTGTAAAAGCCTTCAAATTTTGTCAATTTACCTATGTTGTTTCACATATGTAGGTTTGCCAAGTTTTGGAAAAAAAAAAAATTCGAGCACTACACACAGGGTACTCTAGATTGGGCACCTCACGCGTGTGCTGAGGTGGGCGACGCCCGTAACAAGTCATTAGTGGTGGCGCAGTTTTTGGCATGGACATGACAATGGGCGGTCAATCTTCCCTGACCAACAATGTGCGGGTTTTAGCACTAGATGCAACAACCAATCTGCCACCCCAAAAGGGAATGGCCATTAGGCTATGGTCACACGAGGCTTAGTTTTCGGTTATTTGTGCCGACCATATCTGAGCTCTTGTCAGAGACTGCCAGGCCTTGGTTTTGACTAAGCCTCGCGTGACCATGCCCGTAGCTCAACATTGTGCAAACATTCTAAAATTTGGTTGGAGAGGGTATTTGGGGTTTGTGCATGGGATACTGACAAGGGTAGGTGAAATTCGCTTGTCATTACTATGCACGATTCACTGAAAATCTTAAAACTCAAAGTGAATTATTTTTATTATAATATATTTTATAAAGCTATGATTGTTGTTCCTGGGAACACGAACATGCAATCCTCTTGGCGGCTTGCGGTTATGAATAGGATTTTAAGCACATCAGTCTATTTTAAGAGGGACCCATTGTATCAATTAAAACCATGCCACTGCTTTCTAATATTGGCAACCTTCTGCTCAGCACACTATTAACACATGGGGAGATGCATTACAGTTTTTGGTCCAGGGCGTGGATAGAAGTTAGTGCTTATGTTTGATACCAGAATTTATTCTTTGACAGTTGCTTCTTTGCAAGAACATTTTGAGCTTCCTGATGCTAATTTTTGTCTTCGTCCATTAACATTATCTGGACCGCAAGTCAAGGTAGAAGCTACTATATCATCAAATGGTGAACAAACTTTTATGCTTGATCATGAGCAACACCAGTTCTACAAGGTGGATATGAGAAGTGAGGATCAGATTGATGCTGGCATTGGCAGAGTTTCTCAAGACAAGAAAGACAAGAAAGTACCTCTCTCAGAGATCAACGCAAGTGTGATTGACATGATTAAGTGCATGCCATTGCAAAGCAATTTATATATTGCCCTCCATCAAGCCAAGAAAGTGGTATGTATTGATGAGCTCCCAACTCATTATGATGGGTATATTGCTTTTGAATTACCGCCAGCTGGTAATTCTTCAGGTATGAGTGGTATGGAGCAAAGACATGATAGTCACATGTGGACGAAGTATGTCACTTGTAGCAGTGATAGTTTTAATGGCGTTGTCAGATTTAGTAGATGTTCAGGGCATTTGCGTTGCATCAACATTGATTGTCCATTTTATTTGCGCTCAAATATGTTCAATGAGTCTCAATGGAGAGGCCGGCTTGTTAAATCTAGTCCTAAAGGATTGATCTCTTCTCAGTATGGCACACTAGTATGCACTCATTGTGGACAAATTCCAGAATGTGTTTCTACATGTCCTGCAGTTATTTACTATTGTTTGCCTAGAGATAAGCATAAATGTACTAGGTGTGCTTTGCATCTTGGAGAACATAATCATCCATGTGCAGAAGGGAGGAGTCGGATGGTTGAAAGTCACATAGATGAAATGTTGCTTGATCGTGCAAGTCGGGACCCTTTGGTGACTACGAAACAATTGGAGCGGGCCACCACTCATGACCTTATCATGGAAAAGCTTATTGGAGCAGGTTCAACTGCAAGTGCTATGATTGAAGATCTGGAATTTGCTGAATTCCTTGACAGTATGACTCCCCTGTCAAATAAAAGGAGAGTGGAACGAAGTTTGGAGTTTGCAAAAAGATCAAAGAATATCACTTCAAAGGGTCTTGAGGCAGTGCTTGACTTGAAAAGCAAGTGCAGGTATCCTTTCATCCATAGTATCCTTTTCCCAGGCCAATTGGGTGATAAGGTACAACCTCATGTATTTAAAATGTCAATTAAGGGACCGGGCAGTGGAGTTGATTTGGTGAATCGGATGCGCCCTGGAGGTAATTTAGAGCAGATGTGGGTGCACTTTGATCATGTTCACCGTGTACAAGGATGGCCGACTATGTCAGCGCATGTCTATGACCCTTACGTACGAGAGATGCTCACCATTGCAACTGTTGAGTTTAGCGTGGAAAATAAACATGCTCAGATTAAATTTTGGAAGATGTTGAACAATGTGGTTAAGGAACAGGGTTTTGATAAGCCAGAGTTTAGGGGATTTATGGCAGATGAAGCAAGTGCCAATTGGATTGCTGTGCGTACTGTTTATTTTGGAGGAGCAAAGAGGTCTATTCCAAACAAAGAGAGATCATGTTTGTTTCATTGGGAGCAAAGTATGGTTCGACATACTAGCAAGTGCATCCGTTCCGCATTTCAAGAGGAGCACAAGGTTTTGTGCCGCAAGTGGAGAACTAAACCTACAGAGAATGCGGCTGAGCATTGTAAGGGAGAGCTTAGAAGATTTTGGAAAACAGAAATGGCCATTGAAGGGGAGATTGCTTCATTGGAGACATGGCTGGCTTGGTGGGATGTACGAGTGCCTCATTGGGGAGAAAGATTTGTATCACAAGATGCTGCAGGAATATTTATCCCTAATACAAACTTGTCTGAGTCAAAACATGCTAGTATGCGTGCCTTTGTTGGTTATAAGGATCACATAAGTTTGTATGAGGCAACATGTGCAGATATGGCTTTAGCGGTGCTTCAAAGTGTGAAATATAATGCCTATTTGAAAGGTGTTGGTAGCTCCACCGGTCCCGGCATTAAAGATTTGGTAGATCGCTTCATGAACCAACCTTCATCTGCTTCAGTGGCAGCAGGAAAGAAACTAGTTGACCTCACACATTCTTCAATGCATGAAATGGGTGTCAATAGTCCTGAAATGAATAGAAATATACTCCAAGAAAAGAGTATTAGAAAAAAGAGGCCAATTTTTGCTAATGCAAATATTGTCTTGGAGGAGGATAGCCACAGGCCAGAGTATGTTACAATGAAAACTTCAATTGGTGGGCTTCAGCACAAAAAAAAAACTCCAACGGATGTCCCATATCTTGAAGTAAACGTAGCAAAGTCAGTTTGGGCAATACGTAGAACAGAACCTGGGCGAAAGATGACTTGTTTTGGTGTGGTGTCAAAAGATGGAGACCGATGTGGGCGGTTCATTAATGATTGTTCAATGGATGCCAAAATAGGGGTGCCAGCTCCTTGTTTTTGGGGTCGCAGAAAATATCCTCCATCGGGTTCACAACAGGGAGGCCTTGTGTAAGGGTTCATTTGGTTTTGTAACTCCAATAACATGCACACCTGGAAGGTTCACAGCATAGTTGAAGGGCCACCAGGTCCAGCTCCCGGTGTTTGGGTGGTTGCAGAGGGCACAAATTTGCAACCTCAAGAGGTAACGCAATTGCAAGCCAATGGTTTTTTTTTTGCAAGCAGTAGTGACATCAGCAACAAGAATGCATGAAACAATTCCATTGAACCAAAGAGTTGCTAGCAGCATCCGTCCCAAATTTAGAGATGGAAAGATTGTGAAATGGAAGTCACGATTAACAAAGGAGTTTCATGGCAAGATTGAAGTGGGTAGAACCATGGCAGCAGAGTTGGTGCGAGAGGTCATTGTGGTTTGCAATGAAACACATGTTTTCTATGTTAAGACTGTGGGGTCAATTGCAAAGGGAGTGACATACTCTGTGACAATGTCAGATTTTCCTAGATGTACTTGCGAGGACTTTCAAAACCGAGAAAGCAAGCGCCTTGTGTATATGCCATGTAAGCACGTTTACTTCATATTTCTGCAAGTACTTGGCCTTGACCCTCATGCTCATGAGTTCATGCATCAGCCTGCTCTAACAAAATTGGAGTTAGTCCAAGCACTTGGAGGTTCACGGGTGCTGATGCAGCCTTGAAGGCTTGTGGACCTTGCAATGGTTTTGAGAAGTAGCTTTTTGGTTGATATGTGCTTATGGGTATTAACTTTAGCCTCAAATATTCTCGTGCGGCAGTATTTTAGTTATTGCGCTCTCCATTTTGATTTGTAGATGCGATACACCTTCTTGGTTATTTTCAATGTTGATGGAAGGTTTTTGGCACAAGGATATAAAAAGCCATTGTAAGTTTTGAGTTTTGCAAAGTTTATGGTTTGCTCAATTTTGTGTTTAAAAAAATATAAGTTTTGCTCGGTTTATGGTTTGCTCGATTTTATTTGCTCGGATTTTGGGATTCTCCCTATGAGGGAGGCATTGCATATCTAGCTAGGTACAATTAGGGGCAGGGGACCGCCGGCTCGGTGGGCGGGCTGGTGGTCCCCTACCCCGAATCATACCTAGCTAGGTATGCGGTGCCTCTCGAGCAGAAGCTCACGATGTTATGCATAGTATGAAAAACACTGAAAAAAACTCCGTTTTCCTACATGAGAAAATTTCTAAATCTTCTTGTGTGTTGGATGGAGAAAAACCATCATTGATCATGAGAACTGATGCAGGTTTGCGATATCACATTTGACAATGTGCTCATCCAAAATGTAGACACTCGAAGGGTTTTGGGTTGGAGACAAGAAGGAGAGGATGAATATTTCTTGGTGGAAGGCTATTGGCCGATAAAGCGAACTCACTTTCTTTAGATTTTCCAGAGCTGGAGGTATTGTTTTGCCTTGTCCTTGGCTTTTAAATGCAAGGTGTGAAGCATACTACATTGTAGATGTTGAGGACCCTTCTGTGGGCTTCACCGCATACATTGAGGATGACATTACATACTTCAAACGATCTAACATCTCCAATGCAACTCCTTTTGTGCTATTGCGTAGCAGCACAACTACCACCTTGTCCTCTCAACAAACTATTGAAATGCCCACCATCTAGTCATCCATCACTCCTGTAAGGATCCTAATAATCCATCAAGGCTCCTAATAATCCATCCCATGATTTGGTTCCTTGTAATCCCCATGTGGCTTTGCAATTGAGCTTTGTGATTGGAATCCACAGTACTCTCTTTGATCCAAGAATGTCTCTTCATCTGCACTAGCTTGTTTCCTACTCGATTGAAATGGAATTTTGTGTGTGTGTGTGTGTGTGTACGCGCGCACATGCGGGCATGGGAGTGTGTGTTTTAGGCGTCATGTATGCTAGCTTTCACCAATGGACCTGTGTGGGCCTAGGCCTACTTCTTGAAGAACACCCAAGCGTAGTCTCAACACTTCCATGAATGCCCAACAAATGAACGTTCTCAATAGAAAGAAAAGAAAATCTCATGGCTAATGCAAAAACTTTGATTTACTATTTCCTAGCAAGCTATATAATTTTTGAGAAACGAAAGAATGTAATGATTCAAAACACATAATGATGTTTTCTAGGATATTTCCTTTGAAAATCATAGGTTTTCAGGCCGAGGACTCTCTCTCTCTCTCTCTCTCTCTCCCCCCCCCCCCCCCCCCCCCCCCCAAAACAAACACACACACACACACACACACACACACACACACACACTTATTTGCAATAGTAATTAGATTCCTCTATGTGCAACTTCCTAGCGTCAAAACCCAAAGTTGAAACCATAAAAAGAGAAGAGAACTCTACAAAGACTCTACACGGGCCTACATCACTCACTCCATAGAGGATCTATACTATTATAGAAGGGGGACGGAGAGAGGGATCCCCTCCCGCTCCCCGAGGAATTGAGTTTGGCTAGTGTGATGTGGCAACCTAGTGACACAGACAAACAATGTGCACAACACAAAGAGCAAGAGAGATTGCTGGCACGCGAGAGAGAGAGAGAGAGAGAGAGAGAGAGAGAGAGAGAGAGAGAGAGAGAGAGAGAGAGAGTCGAAGGTAGTTGGCCATATTGGGGCATATAAAGTCTCTAGTAGGGAGTAACTTTCGTGCCCAAAGAGTCCTTCCATGGGTCCACCAAACACATCCCACATGACTACAAATGGATGCTTACTTATAGTGTCGGTAGTATTAGGATTTAAAGGCTATCTAGGCCCCGGAAGAGCATTGGAAGCAACTCAAAGAGGAGGTTGCTCGTCTAACTTCAAAAAAAACTATTGGCCTGGCCTCCGAAGAAGAACGCAAAAGGTGGCTATAGGCTAAAACCAATGTGGCCAAGCAGCAGCTTGAGAAGGTCACGAGGGTGAGATTGATATTCAGGGAGACCTGTTGGAAGCTCTTGGCCTGGAGAAGCCCAGTAGTTGGGATGGTTTGACCACTGAATTCTTCAGGGAGTTCTGGAATGATCTCAAGGTCCCACTCACGTTTATGGCTAACCAAGCTTTTGTCAAGGGGTCATTGGATCCTATTGTGAAAAGAGGGCCCATTTATCCATATTGAGCCTTTGGCTTTCATATGCTATGGCATGCCCCAAGGAAATCACCACAAGCATCACATTGCACCTCAAATGGTTTTAAGAGATCCGGAAGCATAAGACTGGTTGAGAGGTAAGCTTCTCTTTGAGCTTGGCAAAAGCATTTTCCTCCTTAGTAGCCCATGAATACTTAAATCTCTTCTTTGTTAAGTCATGTAATGGTCCTGTTATTTGAGAAAATTTTGCTATGAAGCGTCTATAGTATGCACACATACCAATAAAGCTTCTTAGCTCATGTAGATTCCTTGGATTAAGCCATTCTTCTATTACCTCCAACTTTGATGGATCCATACAGATACCATCTTGAGAGATAATGTGACCTAAATATTGAATCTCTTGTAGAAAAAAATTCACTTTTCTTTTGATTAATAAAAGGCTTATTCTCTCTCACAACTTGAAAGATTGCCTAGAGGGGTCACTTGTACTCCTCAAGAGAATTTGATTGGCCTGAAGATTTTTGACCGACGTGAGTTTGAATGCGGCTGGAGCACTTGTGAGGCCAAAACTTATAACTTATCAAATAGATCTTCTACTCGCGGCATGGGATTTTTTTTTTTGTTTTATAGTAATCTTATTTAGTGCTCTATAGTCGACACACATGTGATATGTGCCATCTTTCTTTTGCACTAAAAATACTGGTGAACAGACTGGAGAGGAGCTAGGCCTCACCATACCTTTTTCCTCCAATTCATGCACTTGCCTCATGATCTCCTCTTGTTGAGCTTGTGAAACTCAATAAGCAGGTTTATTATTAGGCGGTGATATTCCTAGTGGAAGCTCTATTGCATGGTCATCATCCCTTCATTTTGGAGGTAGCTCACTAGGGATGTCATCAATGAAAACATCTTGGAATCCATTTAGGAAATTAGAAAACTCTAAGTCCTCTTGATTCCCTTTATTGCTACTTGTGTGAAAACAATAAAGTCATCTATAGATTCTCTAAATAAAGTCATGTACGTAAAAATAGAGCTTTTCATTGACTTATAAAAGGCAAGTGTATTTACTAGAAATATGGTGTTCCCCGACTCGTTAGCATCGCTATACATGCTCTTTTCCCTATAGGTGAAATAGATTCTCCTTTCAAGGAACTTCATTCTGGCAGCCATGCGGTTGAACCACGGTGCCCCTAGGATAACATCCTCATGTTGAAGAGGAGAGATTAAAAAGTCTTGTTTTTTGACGTAGCTTTGCTTGTACGGTTTGTGAGTATCAAGAATGTGTTAGTGGAGAAGCGTTGTACGAAATGTAGATCCACAAGAGTGTATAGGAGTAGGGAGGACCTTGTTATCAATTGTGTAACAACAACACCACTATAATCACGACTAAAAAGTTGGAAGCACATAACACAAATAAAGACAACAAAGTTTTTGATGCCCAGCTTAATGGTACAACAGTAGATTTGGTACTTGCATTGGATAGAAGATTCAACAACATTTATCTTGACTCCTTTCCTGAGGCACGGGATACTCTAGCGGCAAGCTCACATGTTGGTTGTTTCAAAATTACTGCAAGTGGACACGTAGTTGCATATGAGCCTGAACTTTAGTGTTTTGGATTACCGACTATCATCTATAGCTATCTACATTTGAAGGTTTGCATCTTTGAATCGGACCTACATTCCTTTCATGCTGAGTGTGTGATGGAAAGATAGATAGCCCTAGAGTGATGGGAATATATATAATGCATGGGGAAAAAACCTCCTAAAGAGGGGAAAAATTCCCTCGCGGTCCTAGTGTGTTCACACACATCACTACCACATGAATATGGTAACAAATACCCCCTAGGAGTGATGCGGAAGTGCCATGCCCTGAGGACAGGATCATACCACAAAGGGGAGCAAGTCCAAAGCTTTGCGGAAAGCTTCAAACTTCTCACAAGACAATGCCTTTCTGAAAAGATCTACAAGGTTGTCCTGTGTTGGCACATAAGCCAAGCTGATCTCTCCTTCTGAGAACCTCTCCCTGACATAGTGGTAATGCACCTCAATGTGCTTTGTGCGAGCATGAAAATAAAACTAGGTTCCTTGCAACTGCCAATGTGCTCTAATTGTCAATGTAGATGATGTTGGGGCCAAAGCATATGTTGGTGGCATGGTACCAAAAAGGGGTGTCTTGGGCACTCCTTTGGTAGCACTTTACAAGCCCCATCTTCATGTGCTATATGTAAAATAAACTAGCATGTTATATATCAATGGATAGATTTTTCCATGTAGAATCTAAAAGTATAAAGTCCGACAAGTTTTGCATTTTTTTGCACAAAAAAAAAACATGTTCCCACTTTTTTTAAAGGGTACCACCAAAAGGTGCAAAAAGTGGTACCACCAATGCATGCTTTTACCCGTTGGCAATGTCTGGTCCAACACCCAAATCATCCATAAGGCATTTGAGCCATACACACTCAATTGTAGCTATGAAGACTACCCTTTACTCAGCCTCACAACTAGAAATGGCCACAATAGGTTGCTTCTTGCTCAACCATGAAATACATGAAATGCCAAGCATGTAACAAAAACCACTTGTGGACACTCACGTGTCATAAAAACCAGCCCAATCTGGGTTCAAAAAAGCATGTAAGTCTGGAAACAATGATCCCCCCTTGGGATAAAACAAGGTAAGATGCAAAGTGCCACTCAAGGAGAGAAAAATCCTCTTGATTGCCTGCCACCAATGCTTAGATCTTGGGCTATGCATAAACCTGCTGACCTATGAGACTGCAAACTGAATATCCGGCCTCATGTTGCATACATAAATGAGGCAGCCAACAGTAGTTTGGTAAAGAGTGACATCAGAATGATCACCAGCATCATGTAGACTCAACTTCAAAACTATTTCCATGGGAGTGGCAATAGATTTGCAATCCTCAAGTCCAAACTTACATAGCAATGTCTCTATGTAACTTTTTTGACACAAGGAAATACCACCATCACACTGCTTAAATTGTATGCCCAATTAATGATGCAATAGTCCCAAATATTTCATCTTGAAAGTAGCATTAACATCAGCCTTAAATTCAGCAATATGTGCCTCATTCAAACCGCTGATCAGCAAATCATCCACATAAAGAACAACAATGAGAAGTACATCGCCCTCACGCTTGACATACAATGTGCTTTCTGTTGGACTATTACAAAAGCTGCGTTTGACCAAATGAGTGTCAGCTTTCTCATACCAAGCACAAGGAGATTGCTTCAACCCATACAAAGCCTTCTTACATATGCACACTTTGTCCTCCTATCCTTTCTTGACAAAGCCGCCAGGCTGCGCACTTTGTCCTCCTATCCTTTCTTGACAAAGCCGCCAGGCTGCGTTACATAGACTTCCTCAAAAATGTCACCATTCAAGAAAGCAGTAACAATATTGGATTGATGTACATCCCAACAAAACTCAGTTGCCAATGCACACAGAAAATGAACAGTAGTCATACGATAAGTGGGAGCAAAAGTTTCTTCATAATCTATGCCTTTCTGTTGTGCATAACCTTTTGCAACAAGTCGAGCCTTATGGCGATCAACCTCACCATCCGGCTTGCGTTTCAGCTTGTAAACCCACTTTGTACCCATGGCCTTTTTACCAGGAGGCAAGTCACATAAAGTTCATGTGTCATTTCCTATAAGTGCATCATATTTTGATTGCATGGTAGCCATTCAATTTTTTGAATTATGTGCTTCATCAAAAGATAGGGGTTCCTCTATATCACATAAACTTAACACAACCAAAGAATAACAATCTGATGCATAAGAGGCATGGCAAGAACCTGAACAAGTACAACTAGACAAAGGTGTATCCAATTTACTGTCACTATGCAAAGTGTACACCAGCCATTTTGGCATACCTCTAGCCTGCTCATTTTCAGCCCTTTCCTCATCAAGTGCATCTTGTACATCTGCATCAATAATAGGCTGATATGTAACATTTTATGAAACCCCATAGGCTGTACATTTTCCTCATTTGAATTTACATTCGAACTTCCACCACTAAAAAGAAGCAATAAACTGTCATAAATGTCTTGTGAGCTTACATTATTATCTCTAGTACATGATAGCAAAGGCTGAACAAAATCTTCTACAAACACAACATCACATGAGACCAAAATACGCTTTTTTTGCGGATGTTACAACCTATAACCTTTGCTTTTAGCAATGTGAATAATGCATCAAACTTGACAACTTCACGATCGTCATAAGTCTCCAAGTACTAGCATACATTTGGTAAGAATCTGGCAAAGCATCAAGAACAATCTGCACAAGTGGACTATCAGAAATGACATCTCCTACAGAAATTAGTTGCTCATTAACATCCCTGACACCAGCAAGGAAAGTGTCCATTTCATCTTCCTCATGCATAATCTTCGATTCCAGCTCTTTACACAACAAAGCAATTTTAGCCTCATTGCGGCTTGTTTAAAGACTGCTAGAATATCCCAAGCCTGTTTTGTAGATTTTGTTGGACGGATGTGAGGAGTGATAGTGTGCTTCACAGACAATGCAACCAATGCATGATCCTGCATATCTCTTACATCCCAACGAGCCTAGTCAGCTGTACGCAAAATAACTCTGATAGTAGCAACTCTGGCAGCAAAACTTGGAGCATCCTCAACATCAGCTACATCCACAGTACCAGGACGTACAGCAATGCCCTGCATAATGTTCCAAAATCCCTTTGATACAAGTACATGTTGCATCATGTAAGCCCACATAGGGTAATTGTCCCCATCCAATCTGTCCTCAGCAGCAAACATCTTGAACACATCTGTGTTGTTGTCAGTCATAGAGAATGCTTGCACCTATGTGAAAACTACCGACATGAGGAGAAACTAAGTGAGACCAACACGTGCTATATAGCACAACTTGAGGTAGACTGTATGGGACTTGTTATGCAGTAATTGGCACTGACAAAAAATTTACACAAAATGATAGAATTTCTTGTGCAGACGTAGCTGTAGTGGAAACGGAGGTCAAAATGAGCCCGAAATGTATTCTACAAGCGCTCTCAAATTTTTTGTCGACCTGTTGTTGCTTGCCAAAGCTCATTGAAATCTGAGAAAATGAGCAGGGGTGTTTTGGCGACACTGGCGAGACTAAGCCCGTGAGGACGTGACCTGCTCAAGGCACACAATAGAGAGTGTGTTACTTAGCATGAGATGGAAAGATAGATAGCCCTAGAGTGATGGGCGTATATACAATGCATGGAGGAAAAAACCTCTTAAAGAGGGGGAAAATGCGCCAGTGGTCCTAGTGTATTCAAACACATCACTGTCACATGAATATGGTAACAAACAACCTCATCTTGCTATTTGAGTTTGATCCCTACTGATGGATAAACTTCTCTTTGAGGGGGGATGGCATGTGTGTACGACATGGCTATGTCAGAGTTCCTTTTCATCAATCTCAAGGTGCTACAACAATAAATCCTCCCTTAAGGGAGGATGTAAAAGTTACCTATTAATTTAATAAGGGTGGACTTCTTCCATCTCGACCTACCTCAATTCCCAATTCTTAGATGTACTATTCCATTTGTGTAAGTTTCAACATGTGCTTTCCCACCTACCTAATATTGCACATGTGATAGATATCCAATGTCTTGAGCCTTTATCTCAACTTGTATATAAAGAACATATGCTACCCTCATTTGTACATGGTTGATATTCCACTCATGAAGTGTAATCAATTTTCATTGCTAACATTAATTAGCATTTATAATTACACTACAACAAAAAAAGTGTCATCAACGCAGATATTGACGCACTGCGTCGATATCTGCGTCCCTGTAAAACTGTCGCTATTTGCATCGATATCTGCGTGGAAAGGCTTTATTTGCGACGCAGATATGGATGCAGTTATAGACGCAGATAGCGATGCAGATATGGACGGATATATCGACGACCATAACAGAAAAAAAATTTCTTAGGCAGAGGGCAGGTAGCCTGGCCTGTGCCCAGTGAAAAGATGGACACAGCCACAGCCAGACTTCCTGCCCTCTGCCCAAGAAAGCGAGCAGCACCAAAATCAACCGTGCTCCCGTGCACAGAAATTTCGACAGAGTTCCCTTTTTTTTTACATAAACTTTAAAAAAAAACCATATCATGTATACGCCTCCTACATGCTATCCATGTAGGATGTCACATGAGATTTAAGGCCAATGAAAGAAATGAAATGAACTTTGTGCAAAACCATAACTGTACCAACTTAAAACTATAACCATAACGAACTTAATTTGTGCAAAACCATAACCAAATTAAAACCATAACCGGCCATAACCATATTGATCAAAACTATAATGCAGATAACCATAACCACAAACAAAACAATAACCATAAGCATAACCAAAAAGTTAAACATAACCATAAACAAGCCATCCTTCAGCCATGCTACCCTCAGCACGAGCTCTTTGACGAATGAACCCCTTTAAAGTCTTCATGAATCTCTCCAAGAAGAACATCCATCTGTTGTTGACGGTTCCAGCAACTACAACTTCATCGACCACAAGCACAAGCAAATGCATTTGGATGGTAAGAATGTTCGTTGGAAAATACTTCTCCACCATACACACTGCTTTGATTGCATTCAAGTGAGCTGCATCTATGCTGTCTTTTCTTATCTCTTTTGATGAGATCCAACGCACTAGCTCACTAATTTTATAAATAGTACATTTGATGTCATCTATTAAACAATCTTTTATGGCAATTGGTAAGATAAACTGTAAAAATTTGTGCCAATCATGCGACTTAAGACCACTAAGATTGTCATCTCTAGTAAAGGCCGTTTTCAAACATCGCATGCACCCAGTAGGAGTTTGGAAAGAAGATATGGTCTTCTTCACTTGTTTCTCTTTAGCACGACTCAAAACCCATGGACCTTTTGGAATAGCATACGCTCCATTGGACTTTAGTCGAGGCCACATCTTTGGCATTCGACCCACAGCCTGTAGGTCATCTCTCTGAGCTTTGCTCTCCCTTTTTCCAGTAATGTTCTTCCATATGATCTCTCCCACATTCTTAAAAATGTGCATTGGGTCGAGCAGATGATTAATAAGCAAATCACTCCAGTACGGCAGTTCGTGAAAAATAGACAATCTCTTCATGCCGGGTGGGTTAAAATCTCCACTTTGTCTAGAGGTGCACGGAGATCAAGACCACTAGGTGAATCATGTCTTTATTGGTCAAATTAAAGCCTATATTTGTGGGTGCAACATACGTACACACACAGACGTGCTCTTCACACAACCCATGTAAACGGTCTCAAGAGTTCTCGTTTTATCTTCGGATCCAGATTTGACCTACGACTTGTGTATTTGGCGTTTCTTCTGTCCGTTTGACCTACGGATTTCCATACACGCTCTTGACATTGCTTTAAGACTACCTAATGGACTACGGATGGTTTCAGTAGGCATAGAAGTCATTTCCGAAATCCGTTTGCGTTTTTCCGTAGAAAAACACAACCGGATTTGACCTACGGCTTGTGTATTTGGCGTTAATTCAAACCCATTGACTTACAGCTTGCCATACACACTCTTGACATTGCTTTAACACTACTTAATGGACTACGGATGGTTTTGGTAGGCATAGAAGCCATTTCCGAAGTCCGTTTGTATTTTTTCGTAGAAAAACGCAACCAGATTTGACCTACGGCTTGCCATACGCGCTCTTGAAATTTCCTAAAGACTACCTAATGAACTATGGATGGTTTCAATAGGCATAGAAGCCATTTCCGAAGTCCGTTTGCGTTTTTCGTAGAAAAACGCAACCGGATTTGACCTACGGCTTGTGTATTTGACATTTCTTCTGTCCATTTAACCTATGGCTTGCCATACATGGTCTTGACATTGCCTTAAGACTACTTAATGGACTACGGATGGTTCTGGTAGGCGTAGAATCAGTTTTCGAAGTCCGTCTGCGTTTTTTCGTAGAAAAACGCAATCGGATTTGACCTACGACTTGTGTATTTGGCGTTTCTTCTATCCGTTTGACCTACGGCTGGCCATACACACTCTTGACATTTCTTTAAGACTACCTAATGGACTACGGATGGTTTCAGTAGGCATAGAAAGTCATTTCCGAAATCCGTTTGCGTTTTTCTGTAGAAAAACGCAACCGGATTTGACCTACGGCTTGTGTATTTGGCGTTAATTCAAACCCATTGACCTACGGCTTGCCATACACGCTCTTGATATTTCTTTAAGACTACTTAATGAACTACAGATGGTTTCGGTAGGCATAGAAGCCATTTCCGAAGTCCGTCTACGTTTTTCCCTAGAAAAACACAATCGGATTTGACATACGGCTTGTGTATTTGACGTTTCTTCTGTCCGTTTAACCTACGGCTTGCCATACACGGTCTTGAAATTGCCTAAAGACTACCTAATGGACTACGGATGGTTTCGGTAGGCATAGAATCAGTTTTCAAAGATTGTTTGCTTTTTTTTGTGAAAAACGCAACCGGATTTGACATACGGCTTGTGTATTTGACGTTTCTTCTGTCCGTTTGACCTATGGCTTCCCATACATGCTCTTGCCATTGATTTAAGACTACTTAATGAACTACGGGTGGTTTCGGTAGGCATAAAAGCCATTTCCGAAGTCCGTTTGCGTTTTTCCGTAGAAAAATGCAACCAGATTTGACCTACGGCTTGTGTATTTGGCGTTTCTTCTATCCGTTTGACCTACGGCTTGCCATACGCGCTCTGACATTGCTTAAAGACTACCTAATGGACTATGGATGGTTTCAGTAGGCATAGAAGCCATTTCCGAAGTCTGTTTGCGTTTTTTCGTAGAAAAACGCAACAGGATTTGACCTACGGCTTGTGTATTTGACGTTTCTTCTGTCCGTTTAACCTACGGCTTGCCATACACGGTCTTGAAATTTCCTTAAGACTACTTAATGGACTATGGATGGTTTCGATAGGCGTAGAATCAGTTTTTGAAGTCCGTCTGCATTTTTCCGTAGAAAAACGCAATCGGATTTGACCTACGGCTTGTGTATTTGGTGTTTCTTCTATCGGTTTGACCTACGGCGTTCCATACGCACTCTTGAAATTGCTTTAAGACTACCTAATGGACTACGGATGGTTTCAGTAGGTGTAGAAGTCATTTCCAAAATCCGTTTGCATTTTTTCGTAGAAAAACGCAACCGGATTCGACCAACGACTTGTGTATTTGGCGTTAATACAAACCCATTGACCTACGGCTTGCCATACACGCTCTTGACATTGCTTTAAGACTACTTAATGAACTACGGATGGTTTCGGTAGGCATAGAAGCCATTTTCGAAGTCCGTCTACGTTTTTCCATAGAAAAACGCAACCGGATTTGACCTACGGCTTGTGTATTTGGCGTTTCTTCTATCCGTTTGACCTACGGCTTGCCATACGCGCTCTTGACATTGCCTAAAGACTACCTAATCGTCTATGGATGGTTTCAATAGACAAAGAAGCCATTTCCGAAGTCCGTTTGCGTTTTTTCGTAGAAAAACGCAACCGGATTTGAGCTACGGCTTGTGTATTTGACGTTTCTTCTATCCGTTTGACCTACGGCTTGCCATACGCGCTCTTGACATTGCCTAAAGACTACCTAATGGACTACGAATGGTTTCGGTAGGCATAGAATCAGTTTTCCAAGGCCGTCTGCGTTTTTCGTAGAAAAACGCAACCGGATTTGACCTACGGCTTGTGTATTTGACGTTTCTTCTGTCCGTTTGACCTACGGCTTGCCATACACGCTCTTGACATTGCCTTAAGACTACCTAATGGACTACGGATGGTTTCGGTAGGCATAGAATCCATTTTTGAAGTCCGTTTGCTTTTTTCCATAGAAAAACGCAACCGGATTTTACCTATGGCGTAGAAGCCATTTATGAAGTCCGTTTGCGTTTTTCCATAGAAAAATCCAACCGGACTTCAGAAACGGCTTGTATTTTGGGCGTTTCTTCTATGCGTTTGACCTACGGCTTGTTATATGTCCCCGCCCAACCTTTTTTGAGGAGGAAGCTTGTCTCTAACAGCAACGACGGCGCTGTTGTTGCTCCCTAGAGGACTTTCATGTGTAAAGGTGAGAGTTGAGATTCGAATGTATTTTGAGCTGGTCAAATGAAGTCAAAGAAGCTCAAGAGGAGTGTCACATGTCGGCCGGTTATTAAAAATGCTAGAGGAGAGTGAGAGAGAAGCTCTGTGGAGCGCTGTGATGGTTTTTTGAGCAAGCAATGAGCCACCATCTTTGCCTTTTGTATTTTGTTGCTCCTCCCTTTCCCTTTTCTTCTTCTATTCTCCTCTCGTACTAGCCGCGGCGCCGACGGAGCATGTGTACCCCCGGGCCACTAGTTCTTTGCGCACACACACACACACACACACACACACACACACACACACACAGAAAGAGAGAGATTGTGTGTGCTTTACATGTTGTCACTAAGAATGCCGAATGATGACAGTAAGATGCAAACGTTTCCGTTGGTCATGCAGGGATATGCAAACTTTTTGTTAATGTATTTAAAGCTTTTTTATTCTATTTTTGGATATACAAAACCCTAAAACTAATTAACTTTAACCCTAAAATTAATTTCAAGAAACCCTAAAATACAATTAACAATAACAAATTTGAATATAAAATTAAATAACAATAACAAATTAAAATTAAACAACAATAACAATTTGAATTTTAAAATTAAATAACAAATTTAAATATAAAATTAAATCCAAATTAAAATTAATGTGTGTGTGTGCATGTGTGAGAGAGCAATGAGATTGTGCACTCACATACACTCGTATGTGTGCACAAAGCTTCCGTAGTAGCTTCCACATCTGCAAAAAAAAAAACACACACACACACATTGTGTTACACACACACACACACACACACACACAACAATAACCCAAAAACAAGGACAAAAGGCGTACTTGCAACAAGTAGAGAAGATGTGATGGTGTTTGCCCAAGCCCTAGTAGTCCAAAGGTGCAGATCTGGCCGCGAGTTGAGCGAAGAGAGAGAGAGAATGAGTTTTTGGAAACGCGCAGAAAATAAGCTGGCGGTTTCGCTTCTACTAGTCGGCGTCGGTATACGCTGTTGGATACGCATTGGTATACACTGCTGTATACGCGTTGGTATACGCTGCTGTATACGCGTCAGTATCTGCATCAATATACGCGACGGAAATTAAAATTTGAATTTTTTTTAAATCTGAGCTTCCTCCAGTATTGCCGATGCACATACCAACGCCCGCCAATGACGTCGGTAAGTTGGCATCGGTATTCAAGTGATCTCTAGTAGTCTCTCTCTCTCTCTCTCTCTCTCTCTATATATATATATATATATATATATATATATAGAGAGAGAGAGAGAGAGAGAGAGAGAGAGAGAGAGGGAAGTGGAGAGCGATACAGAGAGAGAGATAGGGAAATAGGAAAATAGAGAGAGAAAGAGAGATAGAGATAGCGAGCGAGCGAGAGAGAGAGAGAGAGAGAGAGAGAGATAGGGTACGTAGACAGAGAGAGAGAAATAGAGAGATAGAGAGTGATATATATATATATATATAGAGAGAGAGAGAGAGAGAGAGCTTCCCTCTCTCTCTATTCCCTATCTCTTTCTCTCTCTCTATTTTCCCATCTCTCTCTCTCTCTCTCTCTCTCTCTCTCTCTCTCTCTACTAATCGAACGAGTGGCTGAGATAGGGAGATCTAGATGCCCACGACTGCGGAGGACTACAGAACATCGACAAAGGCTGCATCAGAGGATCCAGGTCACTTTGGCTCGACATGCACAACGCCCAGTCAGACTACTGACCATGGAGAAGATTGATGAGATCCGCCAACGATAGATGTTGGATCTCCTATGATCTACCTATCCCAGCTAGCTGTTTTAGCCGTTTAGTCCACACCTAGCAGTTTAGGATTCCATAATATTTTATTTTGTCATTTTGTCATCTTTTTACTCTGACTTTGTATCAGATCCACCACATTGTAACTTTCTTGTCTTATAGGTCACTTTGGCCTTTCGAAGACGTTAATATAACATTTCATTTCATTTCTCTCTTTAATTTTTCTTTCTTTAAATTTAATTTCCTACACATACATTAATTCTCTCTCTCTCTCTCTCTCTCTCTCTCTCTCTCTCTCTCTCTCTCTCTCTCTTTCCTACACACACACACACACACACACGATGTAGAGAGAGAGAGGGGTTGGGGGGGGAGTGACATAATACCTGCGTAGCAGGTTTCGGCCAAGATTTGAGCAGGCAAAAATGGCCCCTGCGCGCGCGGATTTTCCTTTTTTTCCCAAATTTTTTTGCATCGCAAACTGCGTCGATATACCCGTGGGAATTTGCGTCGATATACGCGTGGCAAACAATGCCTTTCACTCGTATATCGACGCGCACTACGACGTGTATATCGACGTGCTCTAATTATGTCGATATACGCGTGGAAAGACATGGCCGTCGATATATGATGCGTTGATATCTTCATGTTATGTTGTAGTGTTAGTCACATTAAGCTAATCTCTAAGTTCTCACACCCACACAAAAATCTCTCTCTGCTTGCACCTCGGGGGATCCACCATGAAAAACTTACCGCACCATGTAAGTGCAAGGGAGGGGGTTTTTTTTACAATTTACACAAGCGTATAAATTAAGGGTAGGCCCCCAATAATTTATCTCCCAAGCTTTAAAAAAGGGAAGGGGTATCATATTTAGGGGGGGTGAGGGGGGGGAGAAGTGAGAAAAAAGAAACATGAGAGGAAGTTTTTGTGTTTCAAAATCATGGCTTCCCAATAGATTATGCCCTCTAACTTGTGATTCAATAGCTAAAAAGATACATGCAGGAACTAACTCTGCTTTGTATCAATTGCTTGTTTTGTGATTATAGTTCATTTGTTGAGGGATGAAAGCTATAAATAGTTTTTATAGATGCAAATTTACACAAAGAACTTAACAAAACTTTATAACCATGTTTTTTGAGTAATTTAGATGGGTCAAAATTAGACAAGTACCTAGAGTGCAGGCTGAACGGGCATATAGTTTGAAAGTCAAACTAAAACACATTGAGGATACATCTAGTTATCAAGAGAAGTGGTTCCTTAATATGTTGCCAGTCACTATGCTACACGTTCTTTGACTAGTTTTACTTAGTTAGATCATGTGAGTCCTAAATTCTATATATAAGATATGGGTATGATAGTTTCTAGCATTGATTGTGGCATAAGCGTAGAAAGGGGGGTCATATTCCCTAATATGATTCATATATAGCAGTTTTATCAAAGTGGTCCACTCGCAGGTGGCATCCTATTTTGTATATAGAGTGAATCCCCCGGGGCTTGCACACTCTTGGTGATGCAAGGCATTTTTTTCCCCATCTCTCCCTTGCTCTCTCTCCTCCGTCTACCATCTTTTCCTTCTTCTCCTCCACCCACCATATTTTCTTTTTCTCTTTTGAAACCTATGGGAGCATATCTAGAGATTCCTCTTAATCAATAATGTTAAAATTCTATTTGGCACTCCTGACACATTACTTTCCCATTTTGAATGCTATGGCATTTCTAATTTCTAGATTACATACCCTATTCGTTCTCCTTCTCTCTTTTTTTTTCAGAATCACAAAAGTGAGTGGATGAATTGAAATCACAAATATAAATGTAGAGAATAACTTGAAGCTTGAGTTAAGCCTTGCGAAATTTCATATTACATCAAAAAGCTACCAAGACTTGCAATTAACCCCTCGTATTTGGTCAGCCCTAATTGGTGTGTACAATGTTCATGACCCTAGACCATTCGTCCAAGTCCTTGCTTTTACCAATCTTACGCTCTTGAATGATCTTTGTGAAGCTAGCAGTTGTAGGATCATTCTCAAACACCTGATAGTTTCTAGCCTTCTAGATTTTCTTAAAGTACTAGAATCTAACAATTTGTGTGCATACAAGTAGAGTTGCATTTTCCATCACATCCCCCAAAGGAACATGTCATTCTTGAAGAACCCTTTTTTCTAAGTCTTTTATATCCATTTACAAGTCTTCCTTTCTAGTCCACTTATAACCTGGCAATCCTTGCTGCATGATGTCTTCACAAGCCATGTTGCAACTCAAACATCTATCAGAGCCAATCCTATGGGAAGAATATTTACTCCTGTTGGCAAAGCCTTCCATAATTACTTCCATAGAAAGAACTTCATTGCCAATGGCCATTGGGTATTCCATATGTTATTCGCTATTGCCACCCATCTTGCCTCCAACATTGCTTTCCCCATTGCTTGTTGAGAGGGGAGAACCAATTAGATGAGAACATTAGAGTGAGATAGATATCCTTGGCTTTCAGATTACCAAAGTACCTGCTCTTGAGTCATTGCCAAGCTTTCCACTCAAATGTGGACTCACACATTGGCATACAGTAGTTATCAAGCCCATCTAGTACTCTGTTGACCAGCAATCTTTCAGTCCCACTAAGATAGAACTTGGTAGCCAATTGGTTTGTTCCTTTCCAGCTCCTGTTTTTGCTTTCCGAAAAATGGGATAGTTATCTTAGTCCTTTATTGTTTATCTTTCTAGCTATTTCTCTCCAAACGGGGCTCAAAGCAATGTTTCCATCTTTAGAGAGCCAAGGGGACCAGTAAGTGATTAAGTTTTGGAAATACCTTGTTGCATCTCCCCACTCTAGTGCCTTCGATGCTCTAGTACACTTCCATAATAATTCGCTTGTTGTGACTCCAAGTCTAAGGCTAGTCCTTTGAGGGGTGAATATTTTGTTGTGTACCTCTAGACCTTTCTACCAGACACCTTGAGAGAAAAGTTTTTCCTTGCTAATCATGTCCTTTGTCACAATGACCCGTGCCTAGTCTTGCTTAGTGATTGATGTAAGGCATTTGGCACACTTGGCCTCTACATGGATAATAGAATTGAGAGTCTCAATGCCTCCTTGCTCCACTAGTCTCGCAACAGAATCTTCTTCTCTATAAAAGGAAAAATTTTAAACAAGCCCTTCTATTGGATTGAAAGAATGTATTGGTGGTGTCACTTTTAGCACCTTTTAGTGGTACCCTTTTCCAAAACTATACGAGCCAAGTGGACTCGCCAAATTGATGCTAGAGCACAAAAGCCGTATCATAGGGGCAACTAGGTGATCAACCAAAAGACATTGAAGAAACAAGAGCCTCACTTCTTAAAAATGCTAATAGAACTAGAGCACCGACAGAAGCTGACCTCCTAGAAAAAATCATCATTGATTGAAGATAAATGCTCGCATGCCTTACAATATCCTTGCACAAGGAAAATTCATGAGAATGGGATAGAATGAAAAATAAGTCTTCAAGTAGTTCTAGGATAACCTGAAAACCCCTATTACTCGCTTGGTAGACAGCTTATTTAGAGAGAGTGCTCGACCAAGTGTGAAAATAAGTATTGTCAAGCATATTATACATAAGCGGGTGTACTACTCCCAGTTAAAGTAGTGGCAGCCTATAATGATGATGATATTTGCATAAAAAAATATTGCTAAAGCCATTGCCCTAAGGCTATCTCCAATCTTGGATAAGATAAGGTGATTCTCACAACAATGGTTGTAGAGTATGTTAACTTCACCAAATAGGAATGTATCCTCCTCCAGCTTGACCTTCACAAAGCTTATGATAAAATTTCCATGGTAGCACATAGGATAAGTTATGAAGGCTCTGGCTTTGGACCCCAAAATGTGCCACCGTGGTGCACACCTGAAGAGCAAATAAGTCCTCAAAACTTCTCTTTGATAGCATAGTTGTGAGCCTTTGAAGCTAGAAGGTCAATCAAACAAGGCTACCCTTTGGTCCCTAGCCTCTCTAGCTTCTATGTAATTGACTCTTATCTCCTACCTACTATGGTCAAGAAAAGAATTGAGAAAGGGAACGTTTAATGCCTCTCTCCCACATAGTAAACAACTCTTGGACAAACTATTTGATGACAATTAATTCTCTGTTTTTTTTTTTTGAAATCCACCCCTCAAATACTAAAAAAGATCATAGCAATAGTGCAAATGTTTTCCATAGCCTTAGGGTCTAAATGCAACATTGAGAACTTGATCTTGATCTCCCTCCTAGACAATTATTCCTTTGTCACGTCTTAGTGGTTAGGAGAAATTGTCTCTAAAGACATAGTGTTTCACCACCATGGGGGGTCTCCACTAGGGGTAAGGATCTTTGACAAACATAAGTTTTAGTGGGGTCATGGAAAAAATTAGGAGTAAGACGAGAAGATGGGAGTATGTGCTTCTTTCCTTTCACAAAAGCAGAGTGAAGGTAGTCAATTTGTTCATGACTCCACACTAATCCATGTTCTCTCCAATTGTGAAAATGACCAAATAAAATTGCAAAGAGTCTCTAGAACCTATGAAATTCTTCTTACGAAGAGAAAGGTCCAATTATACTATAGCATGATAGTGGGGAAAATGGGAGAGGGCTGCTAAACCCAAGGAGTAGGGAAAATTTGTCATACTCACCTTGGTGGTACATGTGGAGGCCATTGTGCCAAGTTTGTGGTGTTAATAATGAACCAAGATCAAGCCTATGGCCTTATGACATGGGATATGATACACAAGGTAAAGCTCTTCTCCCAAGAGGACCCCATGAAAACAGGTAGGAGCTCAAAAAAGCTGATGGAACCACTCTAGGAATACATTGTCAGGTGTTTTTTGAATGGGCAAAAAGCTGATAAGCAATGCTAGAACGCCTGCCAAACTACTCTTGTATATACATGTACATACCTAGGAGTGTATTTCAGAAGTCACGTTTGTGATCGTAGTCGTACAAAGGAGGGGCAAAGATGATGGATTTTGAACTGTTCTCAATCAGTGCGTTCCAAAGAGGGGCTCCTCTATCACCAAGCACGGTTGAAATTTCTACACAATTGCCAGAGCGCAGTCAAGGTGTCAGGTATTCTCACAAAGATGGCTGCAGCAATTGCGAGACCGGTAGTGCATGCCAGTTTGAGGTCCCTCGGATGTGTTTCTTGGACATTGGCAACATGTGGAGGTGGAACCAACAAAGGGGATGGAGCTAAGAGAGGTCATCGGCATACCATGCCTGCTTTGTGATTGTTTTGGTCAATGTAGTCTCCCTATCGAAGTATGAAAGTGGGCATAGAAGCCTTGGTGGGAATCAAGCCTTGAGTAAGCAAAAAAAGGAGATAAAATATGGATTTTTGAATTGTCTGCAATTATTGCACGCATGGTATGCACGTGAAAAGCCGCCATGAATCGCAGATAGAGCCGAAAAGGGGCAACCAGAGGAGAAAGGGGGGCTGCAATCACCAGAGAGGGGAAGCCAAAGGCTCTCAAGGACAGGCTAGGTGGTGCTGCAAAGGAGCTCAGAGAGGACGCTGCAGAAGCGGGATGAAAGGGCGAGAGAAGGAATTCTGCAGGAGCACGAGGGCTCAGGAAAAATGATGCCGAGCTCGAGAGGGGAACAGCCAGGCTGGGTGGCACAGAGAAACAAGGGAGGAGGCAAGGGAGGCCATCTAAGCAGCTGTGGAGGTAGTAGAGCCACTATCGATACTAGAAGAGGCCATTCCGAGAAGCAATTAGAGGGGGCGAAGTCCTCAGTAATTGAAGGAGAATCGAGAGAGAGAAGCGGGGGAGAGCTCTCTGGAAACAACCATCTCCAAGTCAAGGGGTCGTCAAGCATAACCGGGCCACGTCCACATCAAGGGAGAGGGGGTCTAAAGTAAGAGGCGAGTGGCCTTGTACGACACTGTACAGCTAGTGCCAAGAAGGGAAGGTGTTGGAACGAGCTCACGAGCTAATATTGCAGAGGGCCGAGAGTGGCCAGGAGATGAATGAAGGGAGCGGTTGCAGAGAGCTACACCATCAGCTAAAAGAACCAATGGGGCCTGCCGTTTTAAGAAGGAGAGAGACTTTGTGGTGCTGTGCAACCTGAGTTTCAAGTTAAGGGAGGAGAGGCCGCCACTAAATTAAGAGGGAGGTGTCCGGGTTCTGTGAGTGACATAGGGAGCAATAGCTGAAGACCTACCTTGGAAGCAAAGGGTCGAGAGGGAGCACTTCTAAAGGCAATTCAATCTCTCCAGCTGGATAAGGTTTTCCGCTATGAATTAGCATCCGTCTATATTCTCATGCACTGAAAATTTATATTGGGAGTCCGTTGTACACCTTGTCTTCTGGTATGCTCGTGTTATTAAATATGGAATTCAGTGCTTCACTATTCTCTCAAGAGCCTTCATGTAGTAAGTCTATACAAAAAACTTAAGAGAGAGGGATTTATTATCTGTTATGGTCAACCACAAGTAAGTGAATTATTCTTTGGTGGTTTAGTGGAGCACCTAGGCTTGGGTTGACAGCAGGATATGGTCTTCAAAGTGGTAAGTGCAAGTGTTTGAGTGGATAGGTTTGGGATCCCAAACTGACAAAGAGGCCAAGCTATAGAGGTATTTTGCTTCGGCTTTCTCTTGTCAACGTGAAGCCAGGTGGCAACACAGGTGAGTTCGTGCATAATTGTTTGTGTTGAAGCACCAAAAGCAATAGAATGGGGGGAGAAAAAAAAAACTTCAAGAACTCCATCACATAACCCTTGGTCCCCTTGGCTATCTAAGATTGGATGTAAGGCCCTTCTAGAGAGAAATATCCATAAAAACCAACAACAAGGATTAACACATTTAATTGAACTCTAGAATAGAAGCAACATGAGCTAGGAATTAGAAGCAACCTAGCTAGCTATGCAGTATAACTTCAATAGAAATGAATGTATTCTGGTCAACAGACTTGGTAGTGAAGGTCTAAGTAATGTTCTAGGGCCTATTTGTGAGGCTTAATTTGATTGGAAAGTCTAGCATTGGCCCAAAAACCCAAATTTTTCTCTACCAAAAACAAGGGAAACATACATCGATCTTGTTCCAAAATTATATTGGTTCTCTTCCCTTAACAAACAACGGAGATGGTTGTGTATTGTCAAAGTGGGAAGTAGTTGCAAGTAACATCTGGAACCCTCCATGGCCTAGCAAAATGAAGTTCTTCATTTGGAATATTGTACGGGGGTCTATACCTATTGGGATCAAGATGAAAGCATGAGGAATAGGTACAAAAAATTCTTTGAATTACATGAATCCAGGTGGCAACATGGGTGAGTTTGTGCATAATTGTTTGCGCTAGAGTACCAAAACCTCAATCATGAGAGGTCTTGGAAAATTCTCAAAATGGGAGCAGAAGACTTGGAAGATCTGCTTGTTTAAGAATGATCTGCTCTTAGGAAGAAAGGTTTCCAAATCTCAAAATGGGAGCAAAAGACTTGGAAGATCCGCTTTTTGAAGAATGAAAATCAGGCAAGAAGACAATTGCAATTTGTACCATCAGGAACAGGTACTTTACCTTTCAATCCACTCACGGTAAGAGTACTCAGAACACTTCTTGCACCTCCAATGGCTGCACCAAATCCCAAAGTGGGCACGACAAAGTTCAGCGGGAAAACGTCCCAAGATGCTGACGTCCACGTTGGTTAGTTTCAAACAAGGTGGTCTGCAAGTGGTTATGATCCGTTACATCCGGATGTAGTGAAAAAAGAGCGTTTTGCAACAACACTACAGGGTAAGGCCATGGATTGGTTCTTGCAGTATGGCATGGTAGCTTTTCACTACAAGAGGTACTTAATATTAGCCGCTCGCAGTGCGACGCTCAAATGTGAAAAACCACGGCGTCGCTATAGGCATTGCTATAAGCGTCGCTAAGTTATAAGTAACTTAGCGACGCTCATAGCGACGCCGTCAGGGGTAAAAAAATAACCGAGAGCGTCCAAAAACTCAGATCTCAGATCTGAGTTTTCGGTGCGCGCTCAAGCAAGCAAAGGTAACGCGCACTCTCCCTCTCTCTCTCTCTTTCTTCTCCACACACACACACATACACACACACACACACGAGGAGAGGAAGGAGAGCCAAGTTTGCTCCTTCCCTCTCCTCACTCTCATGTTCCCTTCCCCTCTTTCTCTCTCCCTCTCTCTCTCTCTCTCTCTCTCTCTCTCTCTCACACACACACACACACATTGTGTTTTTGAAAGAGAGAGAGAGAGAGAGAGAGAGAGAGAGAGAGAGAGAGAGAGCACATGCATAAACAAAAAACGCACACACATGCATAAACAAAGAATGAACACACACATTGAGAGAGAAAAAGAGAGAGATATATATATACAAAATAAAGAGAGAGAGAGAGAGAGAGAGAGAGAGAGAGAGAGAGAGGAGAAGAAGAAGAAGAAGAGAGTCTTAACGTCGTAGGAAACTATCCCAAGAGACCTTAAAGATCTAGTCGACGAGGCGTTGAACTCAAGACCTGTTATTCATGAGGGAAATGGTAATAACCAATCTATCACACTTGGGTGATAGAAAAGTTATACCAATTTTCTCCTTTCATTGGCGTGCACACACACCCACACACACACACACCCGAGAAGAAGAGAGTTTGATTTAACGTCGTAGGAAACTAATTCAAGAGACCTTAAAGACCTAGCCGACGAGGAGTTGAACTCAAGACCTGTTATTCAAGAGGGAAATGGCATAACCAATCTACCACACTTGGGTGACAGAAAGGTTATACCATTTTTCTCTTTTTATTGGCACACACACACCCACACACACATACGAGAAGAAGAGATTTTTAACGTCGTAGGAAACTATCACAAAAGACGTTAAAGATTAGGTTAGATGTAAACTTACGTTAGATTAGATTTAGGTTTATTTAAGTTAAATTAGATTAGATTTTGGTTTATTTTTAGTTAGATTTATGTTTGATTAGATTTAGGTTTATTTATTTTAGATTTAGATTTACGTTATATTAGATTAGATTTAGGTTTATGTTAGATTTAGATTTACGTTATATTAGATTAAATTTAGGGTTATCTAAGTTATTTACAGTTATTAAAGAGGGAAATGGCATAACCAATCTACCACACTTGGGTGATAGAAAGGTTATACCATTTTCCTCTTTTTATTGGTGCACACACACACACACACACACACACACCCGAGAAGAAGAGAGTTTTAACGTCGTAGGAAACTATCCCAAGAGACCTTAAAGATCTAGCCGACGAGGAGTTGAACTCAAGACCTGTTATTCAAGAAGGAAATGGAATAACCAATCTACCACACTTGGGTGATAGAAAGGTTATACCATTTTCTTCTTTTTATTGGCACACACACACACACACACACACACACACACACACACACACCCGAGAAGAAGAAAGTTTTAACGTCGTAAGAAACTATCCCAAAAGACCTTAAAGATCTAGCCAACGAGGAGTTGAACTCAAGACCTGTTATTCAAGAGGGAAATGTCATAACCAATCTACCACACTTGGGTGATAGAAAGGTTATACCATTTTTCTCTTTTTATCGTTTAAGATAAAGCTAGATTTAGATTTACGTTAGACTAGATTTAGGTTTATTTATGTTAGATTAGATTAGATTTAGGTTTATTTTGAGTTAGATTTACGTTAGATTAGTTTAGGTTTATTAATGCGCGTTAGATTTAGATTTACGTTAGATTAGATTAAGTTTAGGTTTATTTTGAGTTTAAGATTAAATTAGATCTAGATTTATGTTTCATGGACCATGCGGACCAGCAATTCCACGACAGTCTAGCGGTGGTGGTTGTTGTGGCGAGGAGCACGTCGTTTCTGGAGCTCATGTGTTGCAGAGTCCCTAGGACACACCGAGGAGTGTCCCTGCTTATGAGACTACTCAAACTACACCGAAGGATTATACTACCTATGCGTTTGAGAGTGGTGTCCCGGCCACTGCATTGGAGATGCTGAGGAGTCGCCCGAACACTGCGTCGGGGTCACCTAGAGGCCTTGATGATGAGCATTCATCGGACAAGGTTGCTATAGTTCACGGGAGGGACATGCCAAAGTGATACGCCTACCTCATCAATCGTATGTTCGATGAGACCATTATGACCCCTAAGGGGAAGCAAGTGATGGGCCGCATACAACAGTTGTGTAAACAGGTTTTTTGACACACTGTAGTCTGTCATGGTCTCTTGGAGGGATCAGGATAAAGCCTCTAAGGATTATCTTATTGCTACACTGCATCGGGAGTTTCCAGTTCCCTCTCTGGAGAATACATTTGATGATGCTTGGCTGAGGAGACGCATGCGCGACTACATGAAGCATCGGAGGTCAGATGCACAGATGCCAGACCTGACTGGCATGAAAGAGAGGAGTGGAGGGGTATCAGGGAGGAGAGGACGACCAATCCAGACAGGTGGTGGCAACAAAGGGACGCAGTAAGAGTTTGCATCAAGACGGGATAATCCCATCACCTGGGGAGTGGCAGTTGGGCCAGCTTCGAGGAGGATTTTGTCCCATCACCTGGGTCATGGATTGACCGGGTGGAGAGGTGAGAGTATTAAACTCTTGCATTGAATTATTTATATATGTGAGGCCCATTCACATCTACACAGCTAGTAGCCCCATTGGTATGTCTTTTACCCTTCAATGGAGCGAATCACCACATGTTCAATTAGGTTATATTTAAGATAAGATTTTGGATTGAGTTTTTATATTAGAGTCTACCTGTGAGATTACGGTAAAAAAATTAGAGTTAGACGAGCGGTGAAAAGATCTACTGTGAAAAGATGCTAAGATGTTGTAAAATGCTACATCTAGAGAAGAGGCAAAGGGGTTTTGTCCACTACATGCACTATCATGTAGACGTGGGTGTGTAGATTTCTTGTACCCATAAATATAGGCATTGAACAATAAAGACGAGATTATAACCCGGTGGTTCTGATCTCCGTGCACCTCTAGACCGAGGTGTGCGGGGATTGGACATGACTAGAGAATGTGAGGTAGTTTGCAGTGTGAACAAAGAGAGAGAGAGAGAGAGAGAGAGAGAGAGAGAGAGAGAGAGAGAGAGAGAGAGAGAGAGAGAGAGAGAGAGAGAGATAAAAGATGAAGAATGCCAATAGAAGATTAAATTTGTTGTCCAGGTTATAAGATTTTTACCCTCATTACGAGTAGTGACGAGGATGTGGGGCCGTCCAACCGAAACACCTATCTCTCAACGAGGATCTTATGTCCTTGTAATCAATGCAAGCATGCTGAGCGACGGACAAGACGCGTTTCTTTGCAGCACGTTTGCAAATTTGGCGAGTTCAATCCATCTATTATAGATCGAGTTGTTGCCAATTATAACTCGTCGGACTCTGACGCTCGCCAACAGGCAGCAATCTTGCAACCCAATAGACTTGTTCGCAGGTGCTTGGTCAAGCAGCATATGTGAGGCCACAAGATGTAGCTTCTGACAGCTTGGGGGATGATCATGCAGACCACATTCCCAACGAGACAATGTTTGAGCCCGAGATTGATGAAATGATCGAGACGATCGTGGATTCAGAAAGACTTATCTATGATGATATGAAAAGTGAAGCGGATACGCCGTTGTATAATGGAGCACGTGTGTCTAGATTGAAAGTGCTCCTGGTTCTTCTCAACATGCAGGCAAAGTTTGGATGGAGTGACACTAGCATCACAGCGCTTTTCAGGTGATCTATTACAATTAGTTTACTTTAATAAAACTCTGAATGTATAATGATCTGATAGATTGCTCAAAGAGCATATACTACCAGCTCTGATAATGTGGTGCCAGATTCTCGAGAGGAAGCAAGAAAGATTTTGCGAAACTTAGGGATGGATTACAATTCGATCCACGCTTGTCCTAATGACTGCATTCTTTTCAGAGGGGAATACATAGACATGGAGAAGAGTCCGAAATGTGATTCCGAGAGATATCGAGTAGATCTCCACGGAACAAAAATTCCGCAAAAGGTTTTGCGACATTTTCCTCTGCTTCTTGGCACCAAGCATTTCTTCTAATGTAAATCCATGGCCGCCCTAGAATCATGGCATGAGGAGAATAAATCTTCGGATGGTGTGCTACGGATTCCTGTAGATTGCGCAGCCTGGAAACATATAGATGAAACATGGTCGGATTTTGCCAGGGAAGCTTGAAATTTGCGTTTAGGCCTGGCTATGGATGGCATAAATCCATTTGGTCAAAGATCAACATCTTACAGTGTATGGCCCGTTGTCATCGTCAACTACAACATTCCCCCGTGGTTGACTACGAAGAAGGGGCACCTATGGCTAAGCTTGATTGTGCTGGGGAGATATAAAGTGAATAATATGGATGTGTATCTTCGTCCACTATTGGAAGAGCTACAACAATTGTGGATTGGCATAGAAGTGCCACGCGGATATGAGCCGACACACAGGTCGACGGAATGCTTTGATTAGAGGCATTCTAATGTGGACCATGCATGACTATCACGGACTAACAGAATGCTCAGGTGATTTACACTCCTCACTCAAAACTGTAAATCTTGGTTTTTCTCAAGCGGATCTATTATCATGTGTATACATTGCAGGGCTTCAAACAAGCAGATACAGAGCATGTGCCAACATGTGGACCTAGATTGAATGCACGTAGGGCGCCCTCATTGAAGAAGCAAATCTATGAAGGTCATCAAGCATATCTTCCAGAGAATCATGTGTTACGCGACGGCTTTTTGGGAAGAGAGCCACTGAGGATGTATGCACAAGCATGGTTAGAGCAGAAGGAGATGTGTGATGACGGATTGCCCCCAGGGATGAAGAGACTATCTCTATGGTACGAGTTACCATACTGGACCCGACTCATGATCAATCACTTGCTCAATCCAATGCACATATTCAAGAATGTGGGTAATCTACTATGGGACCATCTGACCGGCACGAAAGATAATTTGGGAGCTAGGGTTGACCTTAGAAATGTGGATCGTATGGAGAAATATTGGCCACAAACAGCGTCCGATGGATCGATAAAACTCCCTAAAGCACCATGGATTTTCACAGGAGCCCAAGCATGCAAAGTAAAAGAGACCATTCGATCTTTGCGGACCCCCACTGGCATAATGCACTCGCTCCGAACGTGTTTTACTAAAGAAGGAAAGCTTACCGGTTTGAAGTCACACGACTGGCATAAAATGTGTCAGGTATGTTCATAGTGGAATATATCATAGTAGGAATTGTGTAACAAATTCGTATGTGGACTTTAATATCATTGTTGCACGTGTTTTGCAGTTTATTTTACTGGTTGCCATTGAGGGATGTTTCTCTCTTGACGTCCGTAACACAATCTACAAACTTGCGAAGTTGGTGCAATGGATCTCACAAAAGGAGATCAACGTAGACTCCATACCATTCGCCAAACTAAACGATGCGGAGGTTGTGTGCATGTTTGAGAAACATTTTCCTACTACCATGCTAACCATTCAGGTGCATCCTCTTCTTCACATAGTTGATGAGGTGGAAATAGATGGCACAGTATATTCCAAATAGATGTTCTTTTTAGAACGTTTCATGAAAACGCTCAAGGGATATGTGCGTCAGAAGGCACGTCCGGAGGGTAGCATGGCAGAAGGTTGGATGATATCAGAGTTCCTAGTGTACATTGGAGAGTGGCTAGATGGATTTGATAAAATCCCGGGACACGCTATGGCGAACCATAGATGATGAGCGCATATCTGGGATTGTCATGTGCAATCTCGGTATTGAGAAGAAGATGACGGAAGATCTAGAGGCTAAAATCAACCGATTTTGCATGCTTCACAATCTAGTGATGCAAAAGTGGATTTCACAATATGAGGATGCAAAGCAAGAGCGACAAAGGGCACGAATCGAGTGGAGACGGGGAAGATGACCACCGATGCACTATCCGACGGGTCTGTAGAGCCTACCAACATTCATGAGCTTAAGATGGTTGCACAACCAATTGAAAAGCGCACAACAGTGCGGTGAAGAAGTGACTGGAAGAGTGGGAGTACTCTCAGGGTTACGCGACCAAGGTAAGTTTGCAATGTACGACTAGTGACTTTCTAGATGTTTGAATGGCCACTCATAATCTTTGTTCGTTGTAGTATAAGTCATACACAGCAGCATGGTGTAAAGGTCGACATTTTAGGGTGGAACAGATCGACAAAAGGCGTTTTACTCAAGATTGTGGAATCATGGCAAAATTTGAACAGTCTAGTCGACGACGATAATCTGATGCAGATCCTGTGGTGGCGGAACTCACTTACTTCGGCACGCTACAAGAGATTTTGAGGATCGATTATAGAGGATTTTTTTTCGACTTGTTCGACATGCAATGGTTCAAGATCATCATGGAGGGTCGCAACGCTACTGTGCGTAGAGGAGAGTCTGGTTTTCTTGAGGTGGATTCAACTAAGAAATGGACTGACCTAAGAGACACTTTCGTACTACTCGAGCATTGTGGAACAAGTAAGTATGTAAATAGTTAACATCCCATTTTAGAATTTATGTGCTTGGAAGCTCTCATGTAAGTTATGTGGCTCTGGCAGGTGATATTTATCCTACAAAGTCTGCATCAAACTGGTGGTACGTCATAGAGGTAGCCCCTCGTAGTGCACGGATGTATGAAGACTACCATGTGCGGCATCCATGGAGGAGATCGGAGAATATGCTCAGTCAGAAGCCGTTGAGGTGGTGCCAGACGAGCATCAAGCTACTACTCTCTATGGGGTGCATGCAGAGGATCTACAAAATGAAACGGAGAACATCTATTTAAACATAGAGCTCTATATAGATATACGAAGTTATGCTAAGCTATGCGAGGATGAGAGAGAGACCTCTTAAAGCCATAAATATTGTATTTGAACAATTTTGCTCCGTTTTGTAAAAACTCTTGCTCTCTAAGTACCTTCCATGTTGTATAACGCTCTTTTGATTTTGCGCTCACATCCTGGGCAATCCATGGCCACATGCAGCTCCACCACCTGATTTTTTGACTGCAAGATTTAATTGTGTGCGCTCTCTCTCTCTCTCTCTCTCTCTCTCTCTTTCGATTGAAAATTCTGAGTTATCGACTTGCCTCTTCCATCACTCAAGTTGAATAGAAGAAGAGCGTGTTCTGTTGTTGTTGCTAGCCTTTGAACATTCCAAAGCTACAAGCACCTTCAAGTTCTACGTTAAAAAAGAAAGATATAGTTGGGATTCTTGTAGGATTCTCCATTTTGAACAATTTTGCTCCGTTTTATAATATATATTGTGTTCACGTGGCTTTTTGTCCATTTCTATTTATATGCGTCATTGCATCTTTGTGTCATTGTATTTAATGGTCTTTGCGTCCACTCTAGGTACGTATGCTCTAGGTATGTTCTCACAAGTAGGGACGACGAGCACTGCGCTCTAGGTGTGATGGAGACTGAAGATGCAATTGCGAAGGGAGTGATCTGTCTCTGCTCATAGATGCAGCTCGTCTCACCGCTAGATCTAATTGATCAGGTGAAAGAGCCGCTAAGAAGCACTACTACTACTTCTTAGCGTCTCTTTCACCCGATCAACTAGATTTAGTGGTGGGGCAAGCAACATCTATGAGTAGATACGGACTTCCCTCGCGATTGCAGCTTCAGTCTCCATCACACCCGAAGCGCAGTGCTTTTACAAATTCACCCTCATTCAACGAAAACTCTCTACACAGGACTCCCTCCTCTCTCTCTCTCTCTCTCTCTCTCTCTCTCTCTCTCTCTCTCTCTCTCTCTCTCTCTCTCTCTCTCTCTCTCTCTCTACTTGTACATGTTTTCTACTCCATTCATTCAATATTAAGTTTAAATGTTCATGTGTTTAATGCAGGTATGGATGATGAGGAGTTTCTTTCTTCTTTGTCACCCAATCAGAGACAGTGGTACGTAGAGCGTCGTCGCTCTGGCGCACCATCGCGCGCTCCTACTCCAGCCGCATCTCCCTCTGTTTCGGAGCATTCAGCGCGCACCGAAGCTTTGGTGTCAACAAGACGATCTTCACACTCATCTAGGCACCGGCACTCTAGTGGTGGCGGTGGCGGTTGTTGTGGGGATGCCGCCGCCAATGCTTCAACACCGCCTCGTGTTCGACGAGGCTCTTTACCCTCCCCTTCTTTGCCTGCCCCGACACTAGTCACGGCATCGCCATCGACACCACGTTTTGCGCGGTTGACTGTCGTTCCTAGCGGCTACACACCACTAGCTACTCCTCCAAGAGTCACTCCAGTGGACACTCCTCTCTTCGGGGCTCAGACTCCAGTGGAGACACTGACATCCGTACCCCCATCGACGCACCGCTAGAGACCCCTGTCGGGACACCCAAGTTCACGCGTCAGCAGCAAGAGGGCTTGCTTTACTCCGTCGACTTGAGCGGCGGCATCATCTTGGATGATGAAGGCAAGAAGGTGATTTCACGCATGTGCGTTCTTTGCTCTCACGTGTTTAGACACTACATACTAAACACCTGGAGTGAAGTACTGAGTGATTTAAAAGACAGAGTCATAACTATTACATTTGCAAAGTTTAACAATCAAGTGATTTTGCCTATGATGTGTACAATTGTCATTGATTTACTTTCATCAATTCACGCTTGTCAGTTTTGTATCTTTATTTTGCAAACAATAAGTACTATGGATGATGGAGTTAATGGTTATATTGTCTTGTGGGTGACTATTTTGGGTCTATATCTACCTTTGCACTTTTTTTCAAAGGTGAATCAATTAATGAAACATTCAAGATGGTTGATAGGTGGTAGGGCATTCAATGCCCTGCCACCAAAAAAATTTCCTCTCGGGTGTCGCTATGAACGTCGCTATATAAGGCTCTGCAGCGTCGCTATAAACGTCGCTAGAGATGGCCTGCAAACATCGCTATAATCTTCGCTATAGGCGTCGCTATATAGCGACCTTTATAGCGACGTATATAGCTATTGTTATAGCGACGCTTATAGCGACGTTCCCGTATCGACGCTGTTAGCGACGGTCTTAGCGACGCCGGGGGTTATAAAAACCCAATGTATTTCCATCGCTAACAACTTCATAAGAGCACACAACCTCTTGTAGTGTTTGTTGATTATAACGATCTAAGATATAGATTTTTATTAAGGTTCGGGAAGGATAAAACACCTGAAGACATTTTGAAGAAGTTGAGGAAAGTGTAGCAGAAAGATTTGTTGGTTAAAACAAAAGTTTAGAAACTTGAATAATAGGTTGGAAGCAACACAATAGCATTCTATGGAGTAATTGGGAGACTATTTTTGTAAGGGTCTCAAAAAGGAGTTCAAAAGTGCAGTGGTAGGGAGACCCCCATTAGCAAATGCATAGGATTTTACTGATTTGGTGGAAGCAGTTGTAAGAGCTGAAAGAAGATATGGAGGTAAGGCAAAACTAAAGGAGGAGAAGAAGAAGAAGACTGAGGATTCAGACTCAAATTCAGAAGAGTCGGAGTCAGAAACTGATGATTCAGATGAGGATACTGAAGTTGACACTGATAGTGATGAGGAGGAAAATTGGTCAGAAAAGAAGAAGAAGCAGAAGAAAGATAAGGGTAATCACAAGAATGGAAAGAAGCAGGGAAAGGAAGCAGTAATTGCAGATGCAGTCAACAAAATCATTCGGGAGAAGTTGCAAACAACTGGAATGAATTTGGAATGTCACGAAAACCATATTGTCAGGTTTATCAAAGATTTGGTCATGAATATGAAAACTGTTACTATAATCTAGATTTTAGGGAAAGAAGACCTTAGTATATTACTCAAAAAATGAGGGTTTGAAGTTCTTCTTCCCTGGTCATGCAATGATGATGAATTTTATGAAGCTTTGTTATCAGCTCCATTAGCCATCACAGTAAAGCAAATGTTGAGGCTGGTACCTGTATTTTCACAACAACTGTTAAAGAGACTTACTGAGGAAGTAGCAGGAAAGAATCAGGAAACAAGAATGTATACTGAGGAAACTATTTGTGGGGAAGCTTGTTAAGTTCAACCTTTGGATGTTGATTACAAGGTATCAGTAGTTGGGGCTTCCATTGGAAAGGTGTTTTTCTCTGGTGTACTCTTGGATGGCGGGAGTTAATATCCTCCCGGAGTCAACTTGCAAACGTTTGAATCTCTTGAAGTGGGATCCAGCTCCTTTTCAAATGAAAATGGCAGACCATAGGCGGGTTCAACCTTTGGCAATTTTGAGGAATTTCCAGATCTCAGTTGGGGGACTGCAGTTTGTAGCCAATTTCGTAGTACTCAGGCTAGAAGAATCTGTTTGTTCTTATCCAATAATGTTGAGAAGACCATGGTTAATTAAGAGCATCAAGAGTAAAGAAATTATGAGGAGCAAAATCCATTGTGTTCAAAAGAGGAAAGAAGAAAGTCAGAACGCAAATGGATGCCAGAAAGGTAATACCACCAGGTTTCAGGGCACTACATCAGAAGGACTGAACATGGTAGAAGAAATTAGAGAGGATGTAGAAGAAGAATTTCTAAGAACCAATTCATCAATGGTACCTATTTTTGAAGTGGATGTGAAAAAAATAGCAACTAAGTATGTTTTGCAAAATCAGGATGATGGATTAAAGTCTTTGACTCAGGAAGCACCGATTGCTCAGGGTAAGCAGTCAACTACCAAATTGGGTCATGAGTTGTTGAAAAATTTGCAGATTGGAAACAAAGAATAATTGAAAGCTATTGAAGCAGTAAAGCAAGCAGAAAGATCTTTCGAACATCAGATGGAAAGAACTACTAGGGTCACTCAGGATGAACTGCAGGAACTGAACTTGAATACTCAGGAGGAACCACAAATAGTGAAGGTGTCAGCTGAACTGCATGAGGAGTTTAGGGAGAAACTGAAGGAGTTGTTGCTAGAATTCAAAGACGGTTTTGCATGGAAACGTACAGAGATGAAAGGAGTAGATGATAGTGATAGCCATTTTTTGGCTCTCCATAATTGCCATAGTAAGTTACTCCACCCTACCAAATTCACCCAAACGCTATGGCTATCCCTACCATTTCATTGTACATAGGCGTGTGTGAGCTAGGGGGCTTTTCCCATATCTTCTTAAAAACCCTCAGCTAGCTAGTCACTGGGCTAGTTGAGCCAAAAAAATAAAAAAAATAAAAAAATAAAAGTATATTATGGCCTCTTTGTGTGTAAATATTTCATTGTATATATGGCCTAAATATAGGGATTTTTTATAATTATTTTGGTATTTTATTTAAATATTTCTACTTAGGTGTGTGTTTTATTAAACCTATGTACACCTTCTTTCATCCTCTTACACCATAATTATATTTTTTGCCAATATGTACATACTCTAACCTCATATTTTTTCTTTATACAAATCACCTTCACATTTTCACCTTCACCCTCGTGAAAACAAAAAATTGATTTCTACTCATTGGTTATGTTTATTATATTATTTACTAGCATACCTTTTCCTCTTTCACCCAAAATAATTCAAGGAGGGACCATATCATATGATTCCAATATCTTTCCATATCCATAACTCCTCCATATTTTTATTATTATTTTTACTCATTATTCTAACACCATGTGCTCATTGAGCTAAAGTCCATGAATAGTCCATACACTAGTCCCACCATGTATATATTTCTTTATTCACCAATAATCCTCCTCCATGCATGGGTCAAGGGCAACTTGGATGCTTTGTATTATAATATGAAAAAGGAGGGGCTTACTCTTGGATGCATTGTACAAATTCAACAAAGGAGAGGGCCACTAAAAGACTTTTGCAGGCATAAAAAATAGGCTTTTTGGTGAGAATTTTGGCACCTATCTCCACTCCGAATTTGGAGCGCTGGTCAAAAGAGAAAATGTAGCCCACGCTCTGAATAATCACTTCAAATTTTTTTATGATTTTTAGAGCTACCAGCGGTGAGCTATGATTTTTTGAGTGGACCCCAGTCTGCCCACTTTTCTCACAAGTAGCTTTTAGTCTTCTCTCACCCTTCCACACACCTACTCACTCTTACACATCCCTCCCTCTCCTTCCCTCACTCAAACCTGCAATTTCCATGGCTTCTCCCACCCTCTTCACCATTACCCTTCTCTCTCATCCCTATAGTTCTTTTATGAACCTCTACATACATACACCCTCTCCATGTCTCTCTCTATTGCTTCTATGTTACAATTTCATTTACCTCTCCTAAAAATATATAAAATTCAGCATCTTAACCATGATAACTTCTGCAAATTGAGGATTTTTCATCAACAAATCCTCTTTTCATCGTGGTGGTCAACCGTGGCGGCGGCGTAAAGAAGAGAAGAAGAAGAAGAAGACCAGCGGTCATTTTTTCCACAATCTACACAAGGGTGAGTTCAAGCTTCTTCAAAGCTTCACCATCTCAATGATTCTCTTTTAATTCACCCCTCTTCCTTCATCAAATCAACTCATCCTACCCATTGTAAATGTATCACTAACAATTCTAGTGATTATTACCACTAACAACTAACTTCTCTTGTAAAAATGCACCCACACTATCAACATATGGAGTAGGCAACCGCACAAGTAAACCAAATTCACTCACTCCCATGGAAGTTTCTCTCCTTTCACCACATCAATAATTCTCTTACTTGAGCCCATATCTATGTGACTCAAGAGAAAAGAGAGACCCCATTCTCATTTGAAATTCATAAAAATTCATAATCCTTGATCTTCCCTAATAAAATTGATTAGGCTTAATCCTAATCAAGGCTTCTAAAAACTATAAATAGAACCCATTCCTCCTTGTAAAAGACATCACTATACCATTGTACACTAGATTGAGCGTAGCACACGCCAGTTCTATCTTGGTTGTAAAGAGAGAGTAAGCTTTCTATACACCATCACTTTGGTGCATAGAAAAGCTTGAGCTAGTTTGAGTGAGTGCGAGTAGAAGATATTCTTCCTACCATTGTTGTATCTACCCCAACATCAATGAATTGGTAGTTTTGGGTGCAATTCATGTCCAAAGGCTCATGCTTCTCCTCCAATTTGGCTTGGCAAACTCATTCAGCTTCATAAGGTGACTTGTTTCATTGAAGGTTGTTGTTTTGTTGCTTGTGATTCATTGGCTATTGTTTGGCTACCATTGTAAGAGGGTGGATGGTGAGAGGGCTCCCATAACCCTAAGACAATGTGCTAGTGATGCTATAACCAAATCTTGTCACTTGATTCCGCTCTAAGTTCCTTTTTGTGCAAAATATAAAGTTGAAGCTAAGTTGTACACCATCTCTCTCTCTCTCTCTCTCTCTCTCGTGTTTTAGTGTGTGAGAGTGTTCCATTGGTGTTAGGGTTAGTGTAAATTCCTTGCTTGTTTGTGGGTTGCTCTAACGATTCTCCTCTTTTGCGTCCTAGTTCGCTCTTAAACTAGGTGGTGCCCCTTGTGTAGTTGGGATTTGGCTGTGGGTTTGTTGTTTTGGTTTGTGTTGTGTTTTGCCCCAGCCCCATTGAGCAGCACGGGAGCCTTGAAGGGTGTCTAGAGGTTGCTCTTCTTGTTGCCCGCCCCGGACCGCCTCACTAGTTTTTGTCAACACAAAACTAACTTGAAAGCAGATGCAATTCTAGTTGTACAACAAAGGTACATGATGAATCCTAACTATGCCAAACATGTTGAAGAGGAGATTGATAAACTATTGGCTATGGGTTTCATTTACCCATTGGATGAGGTCACTTGTTGTCACCAATTGTTGTTATTCCCAAGAAGAATGGAAAGATTAGGGTGTGTATAGATTATAGAAAACTAAATGTTGTTATAGTAATTGATCCATTTCCATGACCTTTTTGTGATACTTTATTGGATGCAATAGTTGGACATGAGCTTTATAGTTTCTTGGATGGTTTTAGTGGATACAACAAAATGTTAATGACACTTGAAGACAGGGAGAAAATAGCTTTTGTTAGTGAGTGGGGAGTTTATGCTAGCAATGTGATGACATTTGGCTTAAGAATGGTCCACCAACATTTCAGAAGGTGGTACAACGTGTGTTTGTTGAATCCCTTACAACATTTATGAGGGGTTTTTTGGATAATTTTAGTGTTTTTGGAAAGAAGCAGGAGCATCATGAGCACTTGAGGTTGTGTTTTCAAAAATGCAGGGAATTCAGACTAACACTGAACCCAGCCAAGTGTGCATTTGTAGTTAAGAGAGGAGTTCTCTTGGGACATGTAATTTTTGAAGAAGGAGTATCTATAGATCCAAGTAAGGTGGAAGCAATCAATAATGCACTAGAACCAAGGACAATTAAGAAATTGGGTAGATTTTTGGGTCAAGTGAAGTGGCATAATCGACTTTTGAGATATTTAGCACATGTCTGTACACAACTAACAAAGCTTACAAAGAAAGATGCCGTATTTGAAACGGGAGAAGAGCAGGGTAGAGCATTTAGAATTTTGAAGAAGTTGTTGAATGTAGCATCAATTTTAATTGTTCTTGATTGGAAATTATTATTATATATTTTTGTGGATGCATCTCATGTGGCAGTGGATCCAGCATTGATACAAGAAACCAAAAGAGGTTGGTTTAGAACAATTTACTATGCAAGCAGGGTACTGACAGCTGTAGAGAAGAATGATATAGTAACTAAGAGAGAATTCTTGGGAATGATCTATGCATTGCAAAAATTTAGACATTATCTATAGGGTAATCTTCCATCTAGATCATTAGGCTCTTATTTTTTTGGTGACCAAACCACATATGTCAGGAAGATTGGCCAGATGGATACTGCTCTTGCAAGAATTTGAATATGTGTTATACATACTCCTGGGAGACTTCATGTCTTGGCTGACTATCTCAGTAAATTAGAAACAGGTGAGGTTGATTCTTCAGGAGTACTTGATCAATTACCTGATGCAGCGTTGTTTTTAGTTTAGGTGACTAACCAATCAAGGGATTGGTATGATAACATGTTTCAGTTTTTTACAGAAGGCGTGTTACCTGAAACAATGACCAAAGATCACAGGAAGAGAATGGCATTGAGGAGTAAACCATTTACAGTTATTGCAGGACTCTTATATAAGAGAGGAATTCATCAGGTGATAAGGAGATGTGTCCCTCAGTTTGAGCAGAAAGCAATACTAGCAGAGGCTCATGCAAGTAATGCAGGAGAACATTTTTCAGGAGCAGTAACTGCAAGAAAAATATTCCAAATAGGACTTTGGTGGCCAACAGTAATTAAAGATTCTCAGGATTTTAGTAAGAACTATTTGTTGTGCCAAAGAGATGGCAAGCCACTGAATGTGGATAGAAATGCCATTGCAACCTATTTTGCCTTTGAAACCATTCCAAAAGTGGGGATTGGGTTTTGTTGGTCCAATCAAACCACGTGCAAGGTTGCAATTAACTATTGTACAAAGTGGGTAGAAGCAGTGGCTTTAAGAGATAATAAAGCAAAAAGTGTAGCCAAATTTTTATACAAAAACATTATGACCAAGTATGGTTGTCCCATTGATCTAGTTTCTGATCAGGGTAGACATTTTATCAACAAGTTTATCAATAAAGTGACTGAATTGCATATGATATTGCATAAGAATCAACAGTGTACTATCCCCAAGCCAATGGATAAGCAGAAAGTACCAACTAAGATTTTGGTCAGGATTATCAAGAAGCTGGTCAATCAAAATAGGACAGACTGGGATGAGAAATTGGACTCAGCACTATGGGCTTTCAGGACAACATATAAAGTGAGTACTAGCATGACACCATTTAAGCTGGTGTATGGGTTAGAAGCAATGGTGCCCATGGAATTTATAGTGCCAAGCCTCAAGGTTGTACTTCAAGAAAAATTATCCCCTGAAGAGTCAGTCAGTAGCAGGAAGGAGGCTTTACTGAGGTTGGAAGAGGACAGAATACATAGCCAGTATATTGCAAAGATTATTCAACAAAGAAGACAAGCTTGGATTAGCACAAATATCAAGTTCAAAATTTTTTCTCCAGGTGTTGGGTGTTGGTCTATAACAGCAAATTGGGATTGAGGCCAGGTAAACTCAAACTCAGGTATGTGGGGCCATTTCAAATAGTCATGCCAGTGGGACCACATACTTTCATAATGTCTAATCAAGAAGGTAAAATAATTGAGAAGCCAATTAATGGATTCCGACTCAAACCATTTTTTGGACAAATCCTCGAGAATCAAGGGGGACATCCTATCAATGATAAATTTGGGATAGTGATTGCATGCGAAGGCGTAACGCGTAATCACCACCTTGTGTACAACAAGCCTTTGCGTTTTATGAAGGGGGTGAACATGTTGATACTCCATAATTCGTCTATGATTGCTGGTCCGGATACAAGAGAAGAGGACAAAGTTACACCTACACTAATGTGATCTGCAAGGAAGACTCGCTATCAAGGTCCAATGGTGCCAGACCTGAGTGCCAATGATTAGCAGGAAACGGTTACTCCTACCCGCATGGTACAACCTGTAAGGGAGGAACTATTTTTTTATTACACTTTTCTCGACTTACGGTATGATTTAGAGCAACACGAACCAAATACTGCATGGCTTAATAGTATTGGCTTGCTTGATTTTTCAAGATTGCCTTGGGCAAGTTGGAGAGATCACCAGATGGCCTTAGTCTACCTGAAGCACCTGCAGATA
This sequence comes from Adiantum capillus-veneris, assembly GCF_014529385.1. Taxonomy (NCBI): domain Eukaryota; kingdom Viridiplantae; phylum Streptophyta; class Polypodiopsida; order Polypodiales; family Pteridaceae; genus Adiantum; species Adiantum capillus-veneris. Next base: position 79,273,736 of record NC_140949.1, read on the forward strand.
AATGATGGACAGGTGTTCATGTTAGGAAATAAGACGTAGCTAAATAGATAATTGAGTAGATTACTTAATGGAGAGAGACATATTTATATACACGAGATTATAGAGTAGAGAGAGAGAGAGAGTACACACGATATACGTGGTTCACCCAATGTGGGCTACGTCCACGGGAAAGCAACCACTCAATGGCTTTAGTACTTCAAAACAAGAAGTAGTTTACAAAGGGATTATACCCTTAATGGAGCTCCCACCTTGCTTCACTCTCACCACCTCACACTCACCTTGTTGCATCAACTTCACACTCTGAAATGTGTGTAGAAATGGCCTCCTTTTATAGGCCAAAAGGGCTGCCCTCTCTTATGAGAGACAGCCATGTGTAGCTGCCCTTGTGCGAATAAGTCCAAATCGGACCCTCCAATCTGCACATGTGTGGCCGCCCTTGAGAAGACAAGTCCACTTTTGAATTCGGCCACCGGCCACCGGCCATTGACTTCCGACCACCGGCCAACCGACCGGTTGTTTTCCGACCACTTTTCGGCCGCCGTCCGGCCATAATATTCCGGCGAAAAAGAATATTCCGGTGAAAAAAAAAGTCTCGGGGGCCTCCGCCCCCGAGGCCTTTAAAGTTGCCCCTGATTCTTGTCCGTGAAAATTTTGGTTTCCGGTGAGTGATTTTCCTTCACGCACGATGGCTTCTCCTCATAATGGGGGCCTTACAAATGTGCGCTTTTACCACAAAAAATTACAAGGGTAAATCAGGCTCCATACTTAACAATCTCCCAGTTGGAGACTAATCTCCAAACCAAACCTGTGACTGCTTTTCATTCTGGCTTCTTATCCTTGAATGCCGATTGAAGATGAGCAAAAGCTCAACTTCTCCTTGTTGACCACCTTTGTAAACATGTCTGCAGGATTTTCACTTGTATGCACCTTTCCTAGTAGTTGTCCCTCTTCCAAAAGAGTGCGTATGAAGTGATATCTCACCTCAATGTGCTTTGTCCTTGAATGAAAGCCTGAGTTCTTCGCAAGATGGATAGCGCTTTGGCTATCACTGTACAAGACACAATTGTCTTGTTTGAATCCAAGCTCTTCTAAGAATCTGTGAAGCCACAGAATTTCTTTGCTTGCCTCCGTCATTGCTACATACTCTGCTTCCGTGGTAGAAAGTGAAACCACTTTCTGCAGCTTTGAAGCCCAGCTTACTGCTGTGCCTTTAACCGTGAACACATAGCCAGTAGTGCTCCTTCGAGTATCTTTGTCACCTGCCATATCTGCATCAGCATACCCTTCTAGAAAAATATCAGTTCCTCCAAAATACAAAGCATTTGTTGTTGTCCCTTTTAGATACCTAAGTATCCACTTCACAGCTTGCCAATGCTCTTTACCTGGGTTGTCCATGAACCTACTCACAACTCCCACTGCATGTGCAATGTCTGGCCTTGTCCAGACCATAGCATACATTAGAGAACCTACCGCTGCAGCATATGGAACTTTAGACATATAGGCTATCTCCTCTTGTGTCTTTGGACACATATCCTTCGTTAGTTTAAAATGACCAGCCAAAGGTGTAGAAACTGGTTTTGCATTTTGCATTGCAAACCTTTCTAGTACCTTCTTGATGTAATCTTCTTGAGATATCTTTATTGTCTTCTTCGTCCTGTCCCTTGATATTTTCATACCAAGTATCCTCTTTGCAGCACCTAAATCTTTCATTGAAAAAGATTTGGACAGCTCCTCTTTTAGGTCTTTGATGTCCTGCATGTTAGCACTTGCAATCAACATGTCATCAACATACAACATTAGGATGATGAATTTCCCATCTCCCAAATTCTCCGTGTAGACGCAGTGATCCGAGTTGCATCTTGTGAATCCATGATCCAACATCCATCGATCAAACTTCAAGTACCATTGTCTTGATGCTTGCCTTAAACCATACAAGCTCTTCTTTAATCTGCAAACCATTTTCTCCTTACCTTTTACTTCATACCCCTTTGGTTGAAGCATGTAGATTTCCTCCTCTAAGTCACCGTGAGGGAATGCCGTATTTACATCCATTTGCTCGAGATTTAGATCATGAGCAGCCACAAGGCTTAAGACAAGCCTAATTGAGTTCATTTTTACAACAGGAGAAAATATTTCATTGAAGTCAATACCTTTCTTTTGAGAAAAACCTTTTACCACAAGCCTAGACTTGTACCTTTTCTTCCCACCTTCTTCTTCCTTTAGCTTGTACACCCATTTGTTTTGAAGTGCCCGCTTACCTTTAGGCAACTCAACCAACTCCCATGTTTGGTTACGATGTAGTGAGTCCATCTCCACTTGCATGCTCTTCGTCCATTCTTCTTTGGATTCATGTTGCATAGCTTCTTCATATGATTCCGGCTCTCCAGAATCTGAGATCAAGAGATGGTTGAAGGAAGGAACAAACCTTTCTGGAGGTCTACTTGCTCTTGTAGATCTTCGGGGAATAGGTTGAGGCTCCTCATTTGGTTGACGTTGTTGCACATTGTCACCGTTTGCAGTCCTTGAGTCTTCACCGTCCTCAAGCTCCATGTACTCATCACCTGTTTCTTTTGTTTGTTTTCTTTCCAAGTAATCTTTGTACATATTTTGTTCGTTAAAAATTACATCCCTACTCCTTAAGATTTTACCATCTTCAGGATTCCATAGGCGATACCCAAAGTCTCCTTCTCCATAGCCAATGAAGAAAAACTTTTTGGACTTTGCATCTAACTTTGATCTTAGGCTTCTATCTATGTGCATGAAAGCCTCACACCCAAACACTTTGAGAAATGCATAATTCACCGGTTTACCTGTCCATGCCTCTTCTGGAACTCCCCCATCCAATGCCGTTGAGGGTGAACGATTGATTAAGTACACAGACGTACTTACAGCTTCCGCCCAAAGCTCAAGCGGTAGGCCTGCATGTAGCCGCATGCTTCGTGCTCGTTCCATGATTGTCCTGTTCATCCTTTCCGAAATCCCATTTTGTTGAGGTGTCCTTGGGGTTGTCCTTTGCCTCCGAATGCCATTGCTAGCACAAAAGCTTTCAAAAGCTTGGCTGCAATATTCGCCTCCATTGTCGGATCTGAGGCATTTAACCTTGGTACCTGTTTCATTCTCCACAAAGGCTTTCCACCTTTGAAATATGGAAAATACATCGGATTTATTCTTCATGACATAAACCCATGTTTTTCTAGTCGCATCGTCTATGAATGTTACATAGTACAATGAGCCACCAAGTGATGGTGTACTTGCAGGACCCCAAACATCAAAATGAACCAACTCAAGTTTTTTATTTTTTCTTTCATTTCCTGATTTTTGAAATTTTACCCTCTTTTGTTTACCATAAACACAATCTTCACAGAACTCTAAGTCCACTTCTTTCAAACCTGGTAGAAGCTTCTTTGTTTGAAGGATTTGCATTCCTTTGGAACTCATATGCCCAAGTCGGTAGTGCCACACCGCACTGTCAACTTCTGTAGTTGCTGCACAAGCTAAAGGTTGCGTGCTAACAGTACACAAGTAAAGTGTACCGACTTTTTCACCCTTGGCAACCACCAAAGATCCCTTTGAGATCTTCCACCGTTTGTTTCCGAATGCAATGGTGTGACCTTCATCGTCCAATTGTCCTGTAGAGATCAAATTTTTGCGAAGAGAAGGAACATGTCTAACATCTTTAAGCTTCCATTCATTTCCGTTAGCAGTTTTGACAGAAACTGTACCTTTGCCGACAATCTCACAAGCTTCATCATCTCCCGAGTATACATACCCAAAATTACCTTTGGTGTAGTCTTGGAAATGTTGCTTGTGTGATGTCGCATGGAATGAAGCCCCGGAATCTACTATCCAGGAATTAGACACATTGTCTAATGAGAGAATTAGAGCATCTTGCTCTACTTTACCTGCCACATTGGCCTCCGATGTTGACTTGTTGTCTTGAGACTCTGTCTCCTTCTTCTTCTTGGACCAGCAATCCTTCTTGACGTGGCCCTTCTTGCCGCAGTTCCAACATTCAAGAACTGACTTTGTGCGTGACTTGCTCCGCCTTGAGCGATCACGACCCTTTTGGTTTTTGAACCTCTCCTTAAGCCTTCCTCTTGTTTCCACTGATAGTGCAGCACTTGATGATTCTCCTGTGCTTCTCCTTCGCATTTCCTCGCTTAGGAGAACACCCACAACATCATCAAACTTAGGAGTATTTGTGCCAGAGATAGAATTACTTACAGCCATCACAAGGCTGTCCCAACTATCCGGTAGAGATGATAGTATAAGGAGAGCTCGCACTTCGTCATCGAAATTGATTTTCACTGATCGAAGTTGACTTATGTTTGTGTTAAAGTCATTTAGGTGTTCTGCAACTGAACCATTCTCTGCCATCTTTAGATTGAACAAGCGCTTCATAAGAAATACCTTATTGGATGCCGATGGTTTCTCGTAGAAGTCGTCAAGTGACTTCCTCAAGTCCTCCGTGGTCTTCATCTCCGAAACATTGAAGGCCACCGTTGACGCCAAGCTTAACCGGATTGTTCCCAGTGCCTTTCGATCAAGGACAATCCATGCTTCATCTGCCATTGTTGCGGGCTTCTTCGCAAGACCGCCTAGTGGCAAATAGAGGTCCTTCTGGTAGAGATAGTCTTCAATCTGCATCTTCCAATGTTGGTAGTTTTTGCTATTGAACTTCTCAATCTTGAGCTTCCCTTCCTCCGCCATAACTCCCACTCAATTCAAGGAATCCTTTCCTTGAGATAATTTAGCTACGAGCAAACCTTGCTCTGATACCAGTTGTTAGGAAATAAGACGTAGCTAAATAGATAATTGAGTAGATTACTTAATGGAGAGAGACAGATTTATATACACGAGATTATAGAGTAGAGAGAGAGAGAGAGTACACACGATATACGTGGTTCACCCAATGTGGGCTACGTCCACGGGAAAGCAGCCACTCAATGGCTTTAGTACTTCAAAACAAGAAGTAGTTTACAAAGGGATTATATCCTTAATGGAGCTCCCGCCTTGCTTCACTCTCACCACCTCACACTCACCTTGTTGGATCAACTTCACACTCTGAAATGTGTGTAGAAATGGCCTCCTTTTATAGGCCAAAAGGGCTGCCCTCTCTTATGAGAGACAGCCATCTGTAGCCGCCCTTGTGCGAATAAGTCCAAATCGGACCCTCCAATCCGCCCATGTGTGGCCGCCCTTGAGAAGACAAGTCCGCTTTTGAATTCGGCCACCAGCCACCGGCCATTGACTTCCAACCACCGGCCAACCGACCGGTTGTTTTCCGACCACTTTCCGGCCGCCGTCCGGCCATAATATTCCGGCGAAAAAGAATATTCCAGTGAAAAAAAGTCTCGGGCACCTCCACCCCCGAGGCCTTTAAAGTTGCCCCTGATTCTTGTCCGTGAAAATTTTGGTTTCCGGTGAGTGATTTTCCTTCACGCACGATGGCTTCTCCTCATAATGGGGGCCTTACAAATGTGCGCTTTTACCACAAAAAATTACAAGGGTAAATCAGGCTCCATACTTAACAGTTCAAACAAGAGTACTTGACTGAAGAGTCAGGTGCCAAGGTGTTTGATCTTTCTACTGCAAATGACAATGAAGTCAGAAAGGCAACTAAGAAGGATATGACCAAGGCCTTTGGTCAATCTCAGGGGGAAAGGAATTATTATCAATTGTCAGGCATGAAGAATTTAGTCAAATTATAGCAATGGAGGTGGTTTATAGAGAGAGTCTTTTTGCTATGAAATCAAAATACATTAGTAGGAAAAACTATGGCATTTTGTTGGCACCTGAGAGTGGTAGACAAATGGGATGGGCCAATATCATATTTGATAGAATCAAGTTTGATATGTATACAAAGCAGAGAAGGAAGGACATGACTACTAAAGTTGGGCCTTATCTAGCTGCTATCTTTCAGTATGTCAATAACAAAAGTATTCTGCAGGGGAGACTCTCTCAAATTCCCGCACAGATGATTGAAGATGCAAGATATACAATGAGAAGGGAGAAAAGACAAAAACTGCAATTTGATCATAGGTCTTTGCAAATGACTACATATGTTCAAGATCTTTTATCTGCAGGTTATCAAAACATGAGTCTTTGGATGAAGTGAAGGATATAATGGATAAAGAGTTTGGAGACTTGTTTACTGACACTTCAGTGCATTTGATTGACAAACTTGTTAAGTCTACAGCTGCTAAAAGAGGTTCCAAGATCAAAAATTAAAGGACAAACTGGCAGGGGAGGAACCTGTAACAATGTTTGGGGATCCAATTCTGGAGAGGCCTACAATTTCTAAGGCTCATTTTTTTACCGTGTCATTGAATGAAGTGCAAACTGCACTAAAACTGGTTAAAGAATATGTTGAGCAGCAATCTCTAGACCTTACCTTCTTGAGTAGAGAGAATGATGGTCTGAATACTGACTGAAACATATTAAAGAAGGAGCTGTAAAGGACAAAAGGGCATAGACTGGAATAGAACTTTTGGACAAGAAGGTTCAGGAATTGACTAGGAGTCAGGAACTCATGCAACATGAGTTGGACTCTTATAAACAGGTGGTGTCATTCAGGAAAAAAACTTCATTCAAAATTTCTCAATGGAAGGAGGAGTGGTTTCAGGTACTGCAATCACAGTTAACTAAAATGTCTATTGTCAATGCTACCTTGGAAAGTAGCAATAGGGTGTTGTTAAGGAGGGTTGCAGCTTGCAAGAAAGTTGAAGAAAAGGTTAGAGACATGTTTGATGAAGAGCTACATGTAGATGGTTGGTATGTCAGCTCAGGGGATATAGACAAAATAAAAAATGAAGTCATGGAATGTATGAAAGGGGTGTGGGAACAGATCAAGATCAAAATGTATGATGTTGTAAGTAAACCTTATCAAGCTTTTGAAGAGGAGGAGACAAAGGAGGAAATTATGATCTTGTAGAGACAGTATGCTGAGTTAAAGGAGCAGTATGCACAGTTGTAGCAACAGGTACAAATGGATGTGCAAATGGATACTGCAATAGGTGATAAAATTCAGACTATAGTTGAAGTTGAAGTTCAACTTACAGTTCAAGATGAAGTTCATGGTGCAGTTTTAGTTGGAGCTAAACACATTACATTGATGGAAGTTGGAGATGATGTGGATACACAGTCAGGAGGAATAACTCAAACTGAAGATACAGGTGTTCAGGAGCAATAACTTTAAGCAAGACTTTATTTTGGTTTTCAAGTTTTTTTGTCAAGGGTTTTTTTGGTTCTTACAATGTTTTGCAAACATTTCCCACCAGATGTGCCCAATGTTAAATCCTTGATACATCAGTGTTAGTCTATCTACTTTTGTTTGTAACTAAGGATGGAACCTTTGAACCTTAAGGGTGTTTTCACACCAATGGTTGATGTTTAAAGTGGGTTAGTTTTAGGCGAGCAGTTAAGTTCTTTGGGCTGCTTTGCAATTCGGCAGTTGGTCTTTCTCTTATGCAGTCGTACTGTTCTCGGTACTGTTTGTAAGCGCTTGTGTGTTGATGAACATTGAGTAATATAGTACCTTTCTCTTCTCTATTCATGGTGTTCTTCAGTTTTCTTGTATGTAGTAGTGTAGTGTAATATGCAGCTTTATTGTGTACTTGTATTGAAATACTGTTAGGGTGGTTAGCCCCTAACAACTACTTTGGGGTGCATTGCACCCCTCTAATCTTCCCTATACATAAGTGGAACCTCAGACCATCACTCAAGGAGCTTAATTTCACACAAGGCCACCCAAGGGGAGAGGACATTTGATTTAAAAGTCACTTAAGGGAGCATGCACACACGGGCATGCCCCCTTATCTCCTCCAACAAGACGTGGAGTCAAAACGCAAAGAGAGTGGAGATCGAAGCACAAAAATATAGCGGAATTTTCAGGAGTGCAAACATCCTCATTTGGCAAGCCAACGGCGAGCAAAAGCTCATGTCAAATGCATGCAAAGCATGGTGGTAGTGGAGAAATCTATGCAAGGCATTTTGGTAAAATTTCAAATAACCCCATGCTTATAAGGTACAGGAAAGGCGTGTGGCATCTTAGGCAAATATATGTTGTTTTTCATTTACGAAGCTACGACAAGTAAAGGACATTTGACAAAAGGTGTGTATTGAGGAAAGTTTCAAAGTTTTGAAGCATTCCTAGTTTCATAATGGTCTCAATAGCATGCAAGGTGTGATAAATTGAACCAAGCTAGTACATCAAGGCAAGTCAATGCGAGTACTTCAGAAGATATGTGGTAGCTTTCATTTTGTTTAACACATCATTCAAGCACATACAAAGGATCTTCATCCACAGCGGTCACGAATCAAAGGCAGCACTTTGTAAGTTTTCTAGTTGTAGTAAAGTAAGTACAAGCAAGGCTTGTGGCTTATAAGATATATGTAATTGGCACGGCAGATCAGTACTAACAATTTAAGACGCCAGTTAAAATTTTTGGATTTGCTAGAGCAGGGCTCCCAGGAAAGTTTTCCAAACTCAAAGCAATCATGCTCAACTCATCATTGGGTTTTAGGCGCGTGGTCGGGCACCCACCCTCTTACATTCTTTGTTCATAAAGACAATAATGAGAGTGAGATTAATCTCTCTCACTAATCTCCACCAAAGACAAACCTCTCTGCTTTGCATCCCCTTCCCCTTCCCTCCATCCCTTCTCTTGCACGGATTACCCCAATCCTTCAGTTCTCAATTTTGGAAGCCTTGCATTTTCTTTTCCACTTGGTAGCACAAAGAGGATATATCAAAATAGATATTGATCAACAAAATCTATGGCCCAATCCACTTACAACCGTGTTGCCACTCAATTCAAGTCATGCTTGCCTTAATGTTTTGCAACTACATGGTATGTAGAAATCCACTCTTGTAGCCATGTGATCAAACCATGGTGCCCCTAGGATTACTTCCTCATGCTTGAGAGGAGAGATAAAGAAGTCCACTTTGGCTCTACTCACAACTTCATATCAATGAAGTTGGCCACCAAGCTAGGCATTCAAGCTTTTGAGATGGGAGATACCATAACGGCCAACACCTCTCTCAAGGGACAGCAAGCCTCTGTTACTCCTTTGATTGGGAAGTTGAAGCTTCATGTCTAAAGCTATGTTGACAAAGAAGACCTTTTCATCTCTCCTCTACAACATGAGCATGTTATCCTAGGGACACCATGGTTCAACCGCATGGCTTCCAACATGAAGTTCCCTTGAAGGAGAATCTACTTCACCTACAAGGGAAAGAACATGTATATAGATGCTAGTGAGTTTGGTCGTACTATGCCACTTGTAAATCCTCCTGCTTTTGATAAATCAATGAAGAATTTTGTTTCTGCGTACGTGATTTTTGTCAAAAAGTCCCTAAACGATCCTAATGTTTTATCAAATGTAAATGGTAGGAATCAAGAAGAGTTAGACTTCTCTGATTTTCTAAAAGTATTCCAAGATGTGTTCATCAATGATATCCCTATGGACTTACCTCCAAAACGAGGGGATAATGACCATCAAATTGAGCTCCTACCAGGAAGCTCACTACCTAACAAGCCTCCTCCTTCTTTAATTGATTTGTGTTTCTTTAATTTAATTTGATTTAAAGGGGGTCACATACTTGCAGACTCATCCTTTGCTTCTCAAGTCTTTCTTATCGAGTTTCCAAAGCTCAACAAGAGGAGATCATGAGGCAAGTACAAGAATTGGTAGACAAAGGGATGATGAGTCCTAGATCCCCTCCCTTTTTCTCTCCAGTCCTTTTAGTGCAAAAGAAAGATGGTACATATTGTATGTATGTGGACTATCAAGCACTAAACCATATCACTATCAAAAACATATTTCCCGTGCCTCGGATAGAAGATCTATTTGATAAGCTAGAATGCTCTACCTACTTCAGTAGGATTGATCTCAAAAGTGGCTATCATCAAATAAGGATAGTGGATAAAGATATCCTAAAGACCGCGTTCCATACAACGTTTGGTCTTTATGAATATCTAGTCATGTCTTTTGGCTTGACCAATGTACAATTGTCTAATGGAAAAAATTTGTAGACCCTATTGCAAATTCACTAGAGTGTTCTTTGATGATATTATCATCTATTCCAAGTCCTTGGAGGAGCACAAGAAATATCCCTAAGTGATTTTTCAAGCATTGAGGGAGAACGAGCTTTTTCTCAACCAAAAGAAAAGCGAATTTTTCCTTCAAGAGATTCGATACTTAGGTCATATTATCTCTCAAGATGGTATCCGCATGGATCCATCAAAGTTAGAGGTAATAAAAGCATGGCCTAATCCAACGAATCTACATGAGCTAAGAATCTTTATTGGTATATGTGCATACTCTAGACGCTTCATAACAAAATTCTCTCAAATAGCAGGACCATTACATGACTTAACAAAGAAGAACGTTAAGTATTCATGGACTGCTAAGGAGCAAAATGATTTTGACAAGCTCAAAGAGAAGCTTACCTCTCAACTAGTCCTCATGCTTCCGGATCTCTCAAAGCCATTTGAGGTCCAATGTGATGCTTGTGGTGATTGCCTTGGAGCAGTCTTGCTTCAAGAAGGGAATACCATAGCATATGAGAGTCGAAGGCTCAATACGGATGAACGGGTCTTAGGCATTTATGAGAAAGATCTTTTAGTTATTCTACATGCCCTATACACATGAAAGCACTATCTATTGGGGACTCCATTTATTTTACAAACATACCACCAAAGTCTCAAGTACTTCGTAATGCAAACAAAGCTTCCAACAAACAAATGAGGTGGGAAAATTTCCTTTTGCAATACTATTTTCATATTGCTCACATTGTTAGTAAGCACAATCAAGTGGTGGCTGATGCACTTTCACGACGACCAAAAGTTGATGTGGTGTCTATAGCAACTCGCAATTGATCTATCTTCTATGATAGATGAGTATGCTACTGACCCTGACTTTAAAGAGATAATTTCAGCCCTTGCTTCGGGGAAGAAAGAGGAACCATTCACCTTGCAGGATGGTTATCTTCTCCATGGAAATAGGCTATGTGGTACCCACTCCCTTCATGAGAAATTCATGTATGAATCCCATGCTCCTCTCTATGCAGGACATAGAGGTATTCAACCTACTCTTTAAGGAGTAGAGACGTACTTCTATTGGACTACCATGAAAGTGGACATACAAGAGTATGTTTAAAAATGTGTAGTATGCCAAAAGACTAAGTATGATAGAGGGAAGAAATCTGGATTACTCTAGCCATTTCCAATCCATAATTCACCATGGGAGAGTATATCCATTGATTTTATCTTTGGATTATCCAAGCCTATCCATGGGAATATGGTAATACGGACAATAGTCGACGTGTTTAGAAAGCAAGCACATTTTATTCCTGTCAAAAAGACTATTAAGGCACACCAAATGGCAACTCTCTTCATATCTCATATTGTCAAACACCATGGATTGCCAACATCCATCGTGTCAAATAGAGATCCTAGAATGACGAGTAATTTTTGGAAAGGTCTCTTTGAAAATCTAGGTACAAGATTGAGTTTCTCTTCGGCCTATCACCCACAAACAGATGGCCAAAGTGAGATAGCCAATCTTATGATACTTTATCTACTAAAGATTTATGTTACAAAAGTAGATCAATTCTCACACTGACATACATGTATATTGCAATCCATGTCCCCCTATCACAGATTGAGACCAAAATTGTACCATAGCTAGAGCTAGTCATAAGGAGCCTAGTGGAAGTTTGCAAAATTGAACTTGGAATTTATTTGAGGATTGTGTAAGCTAAAATGTAAAATATATTTTGTGACAAAAGTGCGACTATTCTGGTCGATTCAAAAAATTTTGACTAATAGAGTGGTTGTAAACTCATAGCCATTGAGTGTTTGTTGCATAGATTACATAGGCAAGAGCATTACAGCTTCAAGTGATTGCCAGTCAAGATTTGGAAGCAACCAAAGAGATAACATGTCAGGGTTCTACAAGAGTATTTTTTCTTGATGATTTGAGATTAGGTAGATTGTACTAGATTAGAAACCGTACTGTAGGCGATGAGGTTAGTAATATTTCCATAGAAGAGAGTGTGAATCAGGGACCATTCCCTCCCTTAGGTAGATTGTACTAGATTAGAAACCGTACTGTAGGCGATGAGGTTAGTAATATTTCCATAGAAGAGAGTGTGAATCAGGGACCATTCCCTCCCTTAGAGCTGATCACAAGGGAAAGTCTATCCGATATCTCTTCAAGAAAATCCTACACCTACATGGTTGAGAAATACAAAAGTGTGAGTTATAAAGAAGGAACATAGATGGGAGTAAGACAATCGCAACGTGAACCAACCATGATATTTTTGCACTTGAAATACTAGTTCAAAAATGACAAAAAATTTCAAAGATGGTATAGATCGCTACTGCTTAAAGTTAGAAGAGAGACCAAGTGAATTCAAGGACCTAAAGCCTGCGGACTAGATTGGTGATTGATACTTCAATGATGAGGGTATAATGTATCTAATTGTGCAAAATTGCTATATTGTGGGCAGGTGGGAAACGATAGGCACAAAAGACAAAGTTGACATGTAGAGCCTGAGGATAAGTTACCTAAGTTAGACATTCCAAATGCAAAACTAAGGCGAGCAAATGAAACAACATGAGTCAACATGGACAGGACTCATGTGGTTGTACAAGTGCATAACAAGGAGAAAATTCTCTATGCAATGAGCCCTACGTTGGCAAAATCGGTTGTATGTTTTTACATACATCAAAGGCAGAGATACATATGTCATGCGTTTTCATTTTGAGATTCTTGTGTAGTATTTTCTTGTATGTGACTCAAGAGCTCTTGTGTTTGTTTTGTTGCTTGGGAAAACATTATAAGAGGGTTGTACGGTGAGAGGGTTCCCATAACCCTAAGATAATGTGTAGATTGCAACATCATCAAACTTAATTGTGTCTCTTGACTCTCCTCCAAGCTGTTTATACATTCGTGTCAATCATTTAAATTGAAGTTTAATTCTTGCACAAATCTCTCTCTCTCTCTCTCTCTCTCTCTCTCTCTCTCTCTCTCTCTCTCTCTCTAGGTGTTTGGTGTGTGTATTTGTAGCATTGATATTAGTGTTAGTGTACCCTTTGTTCTTGCTTGTATTGCTCAGGGATTCTCCTCTTTGGCATCCTAGTTCGCTCTCTAACTATGTGGTGCCCCTTCACTTGTTGTTGGTTGTGGGTTTGTTGTGGTTTCTCTTGTTTGTGGTTGCCCCAGCCCCAATTAAGCACCACGGGAGCCTTGAGAGGTGTTTAGAGGTTACCTCTTTTGTTACCCGCCTCAATTTTGGTGCCCCCACTGAGGAGGGCTTGTGTATGGTTTTGTATAGATTCAATTTTAAAATAGTCAAGTAGTTTGTATGAATCAGGAAAGTTTGTATGATCCTTTCATTCCCATTGCAAGGCAAAAGATACATATAATTGTTAGTACTAAGTTGCAATTCCAATGTGTAATTCATAGGATTTTAGGTCCTGTTAGATTGGTCGAGATAAACGCTTCGGTAAATCCTTTTATTTTGCCTCTCATTAGGTACGAAATTAGCTTAGACGTCTATATTTTTGTGTTATTTTAAGCATTAGGACATGCATAGGCCATGGATAATGTCCTAGGAATAGAGGTTTTTCCCTTTCATTTCACTCCACACATCAGAATAAACGTTGCAATTAGTAGAAAGATCCATTTTCAACAACATATGGTGTTCATGTTTGGTGCCCAAAGAGTATGAGAAATTCTCATGTCACCAAACCTTGGCATCCTGTCTCTTGTTGACTACCATAGATCATTTGATGTGCATATTTTTATTTTGTTGTAAAATAGATTGCAATTTAAAAAACATAATTGTTAAATCTTTTTAAGAAAGAAAAACAAAAACATGTTGTCACTTTGAAATTGATTCAATGGAGGCCCAAAGCCAAATGTGAGGATATCCTCTCTTTTCTGGAGAGCTTGGTGAGGATGTCGAGCTATTTCTAGCTAATTTCAAAATGTCATGTCGCATAAAGAGAGTGATAGGAGATATTGAATGCTTAGAAATGTTTGAAGTGGTCCTTAGAAAAGATGCTAGCACTTGGTTTGATTCTCTATCTCGGGATGTTAAGGAAAACTATAAGGATGTTGTTAATCATTTCAAGAGATACTTCTTTGACCCCCAAAACACTCAAAAGCTATGGAAAGACATTGTTTCTCACAGACAAAAAGACTTAGATGACTACTACATGTATAAACAAGAGTTTCTACGTCTTTGCGCTATATGGGTAAGAAATGTTGCTAACCTTGGTGATGGTGTAGAGTTCCTAAATAAGGAAAGGTTCATAGCCGGTCTCTTTCCCACACTCAAAACAAAAGCCGAGGCGGGTGCACCTGCTACCTTTGATGCAGCTGAAACTAGGACTCTTAAGAAGTATAGAAAACTCAAGTGTCTAAGAGGAGAGGTTCAAATAGAGGGTCCTAGACCCAAGGGAAAATTGCAGGCATCAATATCTAGAGAGATTCTTGAGGTAACAGCTGAGGCAATTGAGAAGTTAAATGAATCCTTAAGCAACTTGTCGATTCACCTTGCACAAGTTGTAGGTCCCAAGGGACAAACAAAGCAGAAGAGTGAGAGCCATGACCTAGGTGACTTTTGCAATGTTGGAATTGTAGAGAGTCTGGACATGGGATGTATAATTGTCCTTGGCCCCGTGGGGAGCCAAAGAGACCTAACTTGAATTACCCAGTGATAAATGCAGGTGAAGGAATTGGTCAACAACTAAGGATTCTACAAAGGCCAAATGGAATAAGACCACCTCCACAAGGGGTAGAAGGAGTTCCACCTTTGCTAGATCCAAATGTGCATGTGGTGGTAGAGGTTACTAATTCAAATGAGGTTGACATGGAAGCAAATGGTATTAAGTGTGGCGGTGTAAAAGGTAAGGAAAAAGAAAGAGTCACGTCACAAAGTGGCCATGGACGAGAAAAGAAGGCGAAGGAGACCAAGAAAGCCTGTTAAACTGAGTAATTTATTAGAAGCCATTGTAATCTTTCTAATGTGTTACGTGCTCAATGGGAGCTCCAAGCTATAAAGAATAGGTCAATACTTTGCCTACGTTGCAAATTTAGTAAGTGGTGGAGCCCGAAAGGCCTTGGGTGCTCGGACATTGCATATTTTTACCCTATGTACATAAGGCAGTGTGTAAAGAAAATTGGGGTTCTCAAGCTCATTTATTGAGAGCACTCTTTGGTGAGAGCTCTTGAAGTGTGTGGCTATGGAGTCCTTGAGCTTCTCTTTGCTCATGAGACTTGATTAACACTAATCAATGATTCGTTCTCTTCCACTATGCCTCTCTCATGCTTCTTATGATTGCCTATGATGCTTAGATTAACTAGATCTTAACTAATTAGTGGTTAATCCCTATTTAATCTTGTGTGATTACCCTCTTTTGCTTGTATGTGCATGTAGGTTTGATTGGAGTGTGGTGCTCGATAGATCTATGTGTGTGTGCTTGCGATTAGTGTGTTGCATGATAGGATTAGTGTTGTGTGAGTTTTGCAATCAGTAGTGTGTGTGATTGGGTTGATTAGAGGTGAAGAGAAGTGGATGTGGAGATTGCCCTTAATTGCAGCTTAGCTCCTCCATAGGCCAAGAAGCTCACTTTGTAGAGTTAACCATTTGTGTTGCCATGATTAGCTCACTAACCGTGTGAGTGTTTCCATGCCCTAGCTGGGTAGTTCATCCCTCCGGATTGATAATTTTGTTGGTCATTGGAGCTATTGCAACGATGGGACCCCCAACATTTGACACCGTTGTCGAGGACGATGGCCTACGCTAGTGTAATTGTGGCATAATCGAATGCATTCCCTCACTAATTTCACTTGTGTGTTTATCTTTTTGTGGATTTTGGATGTGTGTGCATGAAGCAATGTGTTCATAATTCCCTAATGTGTCACTGTATTTTACTAATTGTGTGTTTACACACTCTAATTTCACACTAACCCCTTGCTAATTTCACTAATTTTGCTAACTTACTAATTTTCTATGAAGGATTGGAGCATTCGACCATTCAATTGATCTTCAATGGAAAGGTAATTAAGGTGGTATTCTCAACTTCCCTAGAATCTAAGGATGTGTAGAATTGTGTAGAGATCCCACCATGATGCAATGCTATGTTGATGCAATGCTATGTTAATGCTATGTTGGGTTGAAAATTTTTCGATTATTCATTTTCATGCCGTCGTAATTCTGAAATTTTTAAGATTTGGTGACACCTGAATTTGACAAGTTTCAATTGCTAATTGGTGATTGTGGATTGCTAATTGGGTGCCTAATTGAGTTAATTGCATGCTTGGATGGTCAATTGCAAGTGTGTGTGCACTAAAATCAAGTATGCGTGCAATCTAATTGAGTGTGTGTATGCCTAATTTTAGGTGTGTGCACTATTTTGCCCATGTTTGTGCACCTAAAAATCAATGTGTGCTTAATGATTTTTCAATTGTGATGATTGATTTTTGTTGTGATCATGCCCAACTAATGATGTGTGAAGTCACATTGCAAATTTGACAAGTTTAACCCTTTTGTGTGCGCACCTAAAGATTGGTAAAAACTGCCAATTTTATTAGTGTGTGTGTCTAAAAAAGTGTTTGATTTGCATGATTGATTCATATTTTGATTGCATAATTGATATGTGTGATGGTTATTTGTTGAGTTTTTGTGCTCAAAACAGGGATTTACACACTCGAATTGCGTCGAATTTGACCTAAATTTGTCGATAATTTTGCTGGTTTAATTGCCTAGTCTTGATTTTATTGATGAAATTGTTTGGAAATTGAATTGATGTTATTTGCAATTTTATTTGGCTTCACTATTCCCCTATATGTAAAGAATTTTTAGAAATTTTTGAGTATTTTTTTGATAATTTTTATGAATTTTTGACAATTTTTTGTTATTTTTTGTATTATTTTTTAAATTCCATACAAATTTGATATTTTGCAATCTTTACGAGCTATTTTGTGTTGTGTATTTACGGCATCATTTTGTTCGCATTCGTGCCCTCCGTGGTCGAGTTTTAAGCATTTCGCTATTTTCGGGGAACAAGTTGACGATTGTGTCGCAAATTGTATTTTCGATAAAATCTGCTATTTTTGGTGTACTTTTGGGTGTCAAAAATGTTTGGTTGTGAATGTCAATGATTTTCTAAGATTCTTAGAATTTTTCGTAAATTTTTGGACTTTTTTGGCAAATTTGGGGATTTTCTGGCGATTTTTTGGAGTTTCGGCCTATTTTTGGCATTTTTGGAAATTTGAAAATAAAAAGAAAAACATTAATAAAAATCCGGTTCGAGCTTTGACGCCCGTGCCTTACGGCGCATAAACTTATGTGTCGGATAGATCTTTACGATCTCTTGGGATAGTTTCCTACAATTGTCTTTGTCTCTCTCTTAAACAAAGAATCGTTAAATTGAAAAACTTGTTTCTACCGGGTGGATGTTGATCGTTGCCACGTCGCTCCGGTTGACGCTCTACTTGGTGTCGTCGCCTCATCGTTGATGCAATGGCGCCACTCCCCTGCAATGCAACATAGGCAACTTACTCTCTCTCTCTCTCTCTCTCTCAACGACATTGCATCCCACAAAGAAGCCTGCACACATACACACATGCTTGCACACACACATACTCTCTCTCTCTCTCTCTCTCTCTCTCTCTCTCTCTCTCTCGTTTGCCTTGCATGCACCTCTCTCCTCATGCGCATTGATATACCACATAGAGAGAGTGAAAAACATCGTTCGGAAAAAACCTAGGTTTAGTGTGCGAGAAAACATACTATGTAATGTAGTGTGTAAAAAACCAAATCGAGCACTCGGCATGAGAGTTAACTCTAAATTTTAAAATTGAAAGTAATCAAAATCTTTGTTTAAAAAATCAAGCAATGGGCATGAGATTTAACTCTAAATTTTAAATTTGAAGATCATTTGGTTGAAAATAATACGACGGAGACTGAGATTTAACTCTAAATTTAAGTTTGAATGAATTTGAAGGTGGTTTGATTTGTTTGAAGGCATGCAATGCGACGGCGACTGCAACTAGAAATCTCTCAAGAGGAACGGTGGTAGCAACGCAAGACACAAGCAGCGGGTGCAAGGTTGACGCCATTGTTGGAGGGTACTGAGGTCGGGTGAGAGAGAGAGAGAGAGAGAGAGAGAGAGAGAGAGAGAGAGAGAGAGAACCCCAGCTACTCGCATGCAATATGCACGCACGCACACACACACACACACACACACACACACACACACACACAGATGATAACATTCGACGTGCAGGGAGCGCTCGTAGTGGATAGTGGTGAGGCAGCCAGCGGCAACGACAATGGCGACGGTGTTGAAGCTACTGGAGATGAGGCAAGGAGCTTGGAGAGAGAGAGAGAGAGAGAGAGAGAGAGAGAGCTGAGTAGCATCTTGCGCTCTGACGTGGGTGCAGTAAACGGACCCAAGAGAGAGACCAAAAGTAGCCTTTGCAATGGTACCATAGAGCCCTCTTGCGCTCCTGCAGGGTGCCTTGAGCACAACTTGACTACCTCTCAAGCACACAAAACACAAACATGTATTACCTGTGCAAAAGGTCGTTGCAGAGCCCTGAGTGGATGGCATAAGCTCTCTCTCTCTCTCTCTCTCTCTCTCTCTCTCTCTCTCTCTCTCTCTCTCTCTCTCTCTGGACTATAGGAGTCCTCTGCTGCAGGAATTCTCTCCCCCTCTCTCTCTCTCTCGCCTACTCGCTAACTAGCACACAGTACTACCAATCACTAGTATGTTTTACTAGGGTCAAGCATCTTTATTGCTAATAATTGTCAGTAGCATACTCTCTAGGCTAGTTAGCATATAAAGGTCTTATCTTCTTTGAAATAATCTGTTTTTCTTGCCATGTAAGAAGTTTTTAGTGTTTTGGGTGATCTCAGAGGTTTTAATAAAAGCTACCTTTTTTGAAGGTCTATCAAAGGACTTTGTAAAATTTGCATTTCTTTAAACCATTCATCATGGTTGGTCATGTGATTCGATGCACCAAAATCCACATACCAAACATTATCACTTGATTTTGCCACATTTGCAAATATAGTATTCAACATGTGCTGCATCACAAATACCCTCTCAGGCTCATCTACATTCCTGCTAGTGGTTGCATAATTGTTTTGTTGCCTCCTATCTGGGTAGTCACGTTCAAAGTGACCATGTCTCCACAACCACAACATACTTCATTTTTGTGCTGACCTGCATTATTGCGCTATGCATTTCCACGACCTCTTGGACTCCCCCTGCCTTGAAAGTCTCCTCGACCACCACCTCCGTTCTGACCATGATTGTTGTTTTGATGTTGTTCTTGGTGGCTGCCTCTTCCTTGACCTCGTTCACGACCTTATTCTTGGTGGTTGCCTCTTCCTCGACCTTGTTCACGACCTGCACCATGTCCTCTTCCTCTTCCTTGAAAAAGACATGTTTAGAATTGTTTCCACCCTACGTAGAGGAGTATTTCTCAAGTTCCTTCTCTTCCACAATCAATAAGGACACCAAATTTGTAAACGGGGGAATGTTCTCTCGAAGATGGATGCCAGTTTTGAACTGCTTGTACTGGCAAGACCCAAACCTCGCAGACAGACTTCTACATTATCATCATCATCAAATGTAACACCAATCAATGCAAGTCACTCACATATATTATTTATATTTAGTGAATAGTCATTGATGGACAAGCTTTTCTTTTTCACAGTATTCAGATCAGTCTTCAACTGCAGCTTCTTTGCCTTTGTGTTGGTCACATCCAATGACAGCAAAATGTCCCAAGCCTCCTTATGAGATTGAGCATCTCGTATATGCCCAATCATAGTGTCATGTACACTGACAAAAAGACAATATTTGACCTTTCGAGCTCCTTGGTTCCAATCTTTAAATGTCCTAATTTGCACAGCAGTCTCACCTTCCTCTGGTAGTAGTGTTGCTACCTCATGCTCTCCATCAATGTAGTCCCATAACCTTTGCCCATAAGGAAATTGGACATTCTGAATTTCCAAGCATGGAAGTTATTCTTGTCTAGCTTCTCAATGAAAACCTGGTTAAGCCCATCATTGTTGGATGACATGTTTCCAACCCTTCACACAGTCTTCGAGCAACCTGCTAAAAATAGTTGGTTACCACCTATAACCACAATCTACGTAAATAGACTTGTTTCACTGTACTAGATAGTGCCTGTGCACATTGCAGCCAAACCAAAGCTTTCTGCACCACCTATATGTAGATCTGTAGAATCCCAAACCTCAACGTTTCTGCATGAAAATGCACTCTAACTCTAAAAGGGGGGTCGAAATGCGCCCGGAGTGGAATATGGCTACATAGCTGTAGTCCAAAGAATTGTAAAAGCCTAAGACACACTCTCCAAGTGGAATCACCTGAATTGGAGATCATTGACGACAGCTCCTATAAAAATCAAAGCCGCTTCCTAGGTTGCTCCTGCTTGCTGCTCCAAGTTCCTTAGACACAACCAAGCTCTCATACCATGTCAAGAGATAGAGAAGAAGAGAGCTTGAGCTCTTGCAAGCGTGCACACACACACACACACACACACAAAGATGAATGCAAAAGACTGTACTTCTTCTTCTTCACAAATTCAAGATAAGAGGTCTATAAAAACATAAGGGAAAATACAACATAAAAAGAGTACAACGGCCTAGTATGAACTGCTAATAAGTGAGGTGAGTAGGCAAGTGTGCCATCACTCTAGTAGGTGGAATAACTCGGTGTGGTCGAGCTGTAGTATCATTGGCAAAAGATATGTGTATCTGCCAAGGCATGCCAGTGATGATGACTGTCGGTGATAGTCATCCAAGAGTCGTACATGTTGAGCTTGACATCTCAACACAAGATTCCATTGAATCTTGTGTATAAGAGAAGCTATGTGTGCCAAGGAATCCAAGCTCCACCGGGTTTCCTTCGATGTACCTTCCCTTTGCTCGATTCAAGCCGAGTTGGATCCTCAAGCTCCCATGGCCGCCTCCATAGCCAACGAGCTCATCATGAGGCTGTCCTTTGACACAAGAATATGTTGCATCAGGTAAGCCCAATTTGGGTGATTGTCCCCATCCAATTTATCCTCATTAACAAACATCGTAAACAGTGTCTGTGTTGATATCAACCATGGCAAGTGCCTACACTTGATGTGAAAACTGCCCAAAACGAGGAGTAACAAAGTAGGAATAAAACACGCTATGTAGCACAACCCAAAGAAGATTGTAAGGGACTTGTCACACTAAAAATAGCATTGAAAATTTTGCACGAAAAGATAAAACTGCCTACACAGTATTGCCTATAGTTGACCTATTGATGCTCACCAAAGCTCACCCAAATTGAAGAAAGTAAGCAGGCATGTACTAGAGATGCTGGTGACTATGCCCAAGAGGACGCATCCTCCCCTGATACCAATGGAAATAGGATTGCAGGGAAACACACACAGCTTGGAGAAGATGAATAAGATCAAGGCACACGACAGACAATAATATTCCTTAGAGCACAATGGAAAGATAAGTTAGCCCTAGAGTGATGGGTGTATATACAATGCACTAGGGAAAAAACATCCTACCTTAGGAAAAAATGCCCCGATGGTCCTAAGTGTATTCACACACATCAGTAACACTTGTTTTCACTTCTCGCACATTTCTTTGTGTACTTCTTGTAAGGGTGTGACTATATAATTGACTGTATGTTGATTCATGATTTTCTTCCAATAAAATAGGAAACAACTCTATTGCCCTCCACCACATTGCCCTTATAACCATTGAACACATGGCACACAACATTCCAATTTTCCTGCACTTCATCTATCATGGATTCGAAGAAATCTACTAATTCACATCCATGTTTGACCAATGTGTCATTGAGGCATTCCCAAAAGAGGCATTGTGAATCCACGTATTCTTCCTTCATTTTACATGTGGCTATAGTGAGCAAGTCTTGCATGCTATCCCACCAAGGAGTGAAATTCAGTTTCTTGCAAAAAGAATGCTCTCTATAGCACATAATATGTTGAAAAAAAATGCCTTGGATCATATACATTGCACGTCATTGTTACACAATCTGTGATCCATCTAGTGTGATCAAATTGGACCCAAGTGCAATGTCGATCTCCTATCCCATTTTGCCTCATGAAGTTCACTATGTCAACATCTGATGATGGCCCCACTATGGACATTTTGAAAACAAAGCATTTCTCCGCTTTCCCAGAACTTGGCTACCTTGGAAGAAGTCATAAGTGAAATTTTGTTTCAAATTGAGAAGTGCATCAATACCAAATTATTCTTTGGTTGAGCCACTATGCATTTTCAAAACCTAATGGGGATAACTTCAATGGAAGAAGGATGACAAACATATTACTTCTACTTAGCATAAATTTAATTTTGAAAAATAACTACAATAGTCAATGCAATGAATCAATTATCAATTGTCTTGCACCAAGAGACCCATTTCCTCTATCACAGTGCACAGTTGTTCCTCATTGATTTTTTGGCATGTACCATCAAAGAATAGATCCCACCAATATCTCTTTTTCCGCACACATCTAAACTTTCTTAGCTCCCGCTTGATGATCAACAACAAGGACATTTTTCATCATTTCTTTGGTTTTGTATGTGAGTGACTTTGATGTGTTGTTGCAAATGTTGTGAGAGTGCATGCCTCAATGAATTAACAACCTATTTCATGTCTCATCCGACAACATTTCATAATACACAAAACATTCACAAGCTTCAGTGCATAGTAAAGCATTGGAATAAAAGTGATAGACTAATTTGCCAAATGTTGTGTTACACACCTTGCCGGGTGTCGGTACCCTCAACAAGCTACCATGAAAGTGTGTACAATTAGAATATCCATAGTTTAGAATTTTAAGATAAATTGGGGAATTTCAAAGAGCCAACGCGTTGAAGTTTTAGCATGCAACCTCAAAGAAGGCTATGTTTGAGGTTTGTGGCTTCATCCAGAGATGAGGTTCTTATCAATGTTCATTGAGTCCATTGCGTGCACTATTCTCTTGGTTGGTGGAAACTCAAAATGATGTCCCTATTGTAACTTTTAGGAATCTATATCGCCTTTACAATGATATCAATGTCGGATATGATCTTTATTAAGGTGTTGTGAACGGTGAAGCATACAAACAATCTTACATTAATACATGATTCCCATCGGCAGGGGTGTCTCCTTCATGGGTGAGATCCACCATGCTCACGAGACAGAGCATTTAGCTATGTAGGGACTCTGTAGAGACAAATATAAAGTAGCAATGCTCTAGGGAGACACAACATGTGTCATTCAAGTCTATGCAAGCAGAGATAGAGTAGGTATGCTCTCTAGCGACACGTACAGAGATGATGAACATGGAGTTCTTTGATATGCTCATGTTAGAGATTGATGGGTTGGTGCCATGATGCACAGTTCCGCCTATGGGTGACAAGGATGTAGCCATCCCGGTGTCGATGATGACACATCCATATGTGTTGGGTAGTCTTGATGATGTAGTGCATGAAGATAGCGCATGGGGAGGCTAGGACAGCCAGGTTTGCATAGATTTTGTCAGCGTTTGGTGTTTCATGTATGAACTACTGGTGTTGAGGCCCAACCTAATAGCTACAATAAGAGCATTTTCAATAGGAGTTGTCAAATTGACACTAGCATGATGCATAGTGGAGTTTTGCAATCCATACAAAGTTTTTTGTGGGATTCTCTTTCTCTCTCTACAAGTCACCCACCTGCTTGAAATCCCTCTCTTGTTTATCCCAAAAAAACATCACTAAAATCTCAAAACCAGGTTTTCTTAGAGGATCATCCCAAGTCGATCTTATTTACATAGCAGACATGGATTTAGAGACCCACAAATTAAAACCACATTTGATTATTGGATGCACCCCAATTTTCCTTGTGCGCAGAGGTCGGCCTTCTCTGGTGATGAGTCTTGCCTTTGTTGGTCGAACACCAACTTCTCGTCCCTCAGCCCTTCAACAAAAACACATGGCCACCCTCAGGCTTCTCTTTGCTGACTGCCTCACAGACTTATCCCCTGCACGAGCCTTGGCACCTTGTCACAGCACCTAACTTTCTAGTGCCTTGAGATTGAGACTCCCTGTGTGTCGAGTATGGCTTTCCCTTTCTCATGCCCTCCAAAGGCGATCTATTCCTCCGAGCCTATACACAACTCCCCGCAATCGTCTTTTCTCTCTCCTTCATGGCTTCTTTGAATGGCATCCTCAGGCCCCCCTCTTTCGTGTCTGCAGCTTCTGAAAACATTTCCCTGATAGCGCTCCCTTTGTTTACTTGCTCCTCTCTCCTCTTGCTTGCCCTGAGCCGCTACTTCTCGTCCACCTTCTCTATCCAAGCTCCCTTCCTGCTTATATTATGTTCTCTAACTACGAGATCCCTGAGTCTCCTTGAGATTTGAAACTCCTCGCAGACTGCCCCCTTCAAATTGCCTGCTTATGGTGTTTTTCACACTGCCCTGTAACTCGTCCAACCCCTCTTCTTGACTTGATCTCCCTTGCTCACCTAGTGACGATCCCTAGCCGTTCCCCAAAAGTATGAGCAACTTCATTCCCTCTTCTTGGCTCTCTCCTTTTTCTTAGCTGCAGGAGGGTATCACAAGAAGTTTTGGACACATTCTCACAATAATTCTCACATTGTGACTTACCTCAACATCATGAGCTTCTGTGAGGGAGGCACCGCATACCAAGCTAGGTACGATTGGGGGCAGGGGACCGCCGGCCCGATGGGGGGGCCAGGGGTCCCCTGCCCCCAATCGTACCTTGCTAGGTATGTCATGATGTTATGCATTGTATGAAAAACATTGAAAAAGACTTTGTTGTCCTACATGAGAAAATTTCTAAATCTTCTTGTGTATGGATGCTCTCTATCTTTCTCCCCTTCTTTCATCGCAAGCTAGTTGCTTCGAGAGCCACCTCTCACTCTCCCTTGGCGGAAGCTCCACGTGCTCTGTAGGTTGTTGCCAAAAGAAGCCTTCTTCAAAGACCTTCTAGATTGGTGCCATCATATCTAATTACCATCAAAACTTAATGCTTTAAAAAATCTTCAAGATCCCATTCCCACCTTGGATGCTCGACATCTCCACAAATGCATCTTGATCACCTACACTTGCCTCCTCACTTCCTAATGGAAGTTCCCCCTTGCCCTCTTGCTCACACAATTGTCACTTTCCTCTTTCACCATATGGGGCCCGTGTTCCTTACTACACGTTCCTCTTGAGAATGCATCACCTTTACATGGACTATCATTGATATACCATAAAATTGTCTCTCCTTCTATCTCGAGACTTCATAGATTGAAATCATAAAGGTGATCCATTGCAGCCCCCTATTATTTACGACTAGAAGTGAGAAGAATTAAAAGGTGAGACGTTAGATAATCTAGAGCACTGGTTGGAGATTGTCTTGCATGACGGTCATCTTTAAGCTTCAAAATAGGTTGACCTTAGCACAGACCGGCCCGAATGAGCTCAACTTATGAAGCTTCCACTTAGATACGCTGTGAAACTGCTTTAATACCTATATTGACATTATGGAAGTGATCAATCATAGGGTTATCGGGCTCTTGAATGCATTGACTCAGAGAGATCCAAGATTCATCAACATCCAGTGTGTGCCAGTATGTGGCCGCACACTGATCTTACTCTTGTACATATATATAGATAAGAAGGGGTAGCTCACTTCGAGACTTTCTCCACCCACATAACACCTTGCACTCTCTCCTTCTTCCCTTCTTGCATGCACACACCGCATTGCACGCACTGCACTCTTCAAATGTTGTGCATAGCATTGATGTACGTTCGAATTATGTGGATGTAGGCTCTGTTGAGAATGTTCCAAGATTTGGTGAGTGGGATTAGTGCTCCTTAAGCTCTCTTTGTAGAGGCCCTAAGCCCTTCAACCCAAAATCATATGCCCATCCAATTAAACTTCTAATTATAGGTGTGTGTGTGTGTGTGTTTGTGTTGGTACTTGTGTGTGTGAACTTGTGTGAAACTATGCAAAGATTAGTTCTTGTTGCCTTTTTTGGGATAAAAGTCAAACAGCTCATGTGGAGCTAGTTGGCTGCAACCTTCACTCTAAACTTAGTGGGGATGCATGGTATTGTGCTCAAGTCGGGCCAACTCTTGGAGGGGTTCCATGGACAAAACTCAAACCGAGCACCAAGTTCCAATATAGTGGACTTTTGGGTCTAAAGAACCCACTCCCATGTGAGTGAGTGTGCTCATTTTGACCTTCACTCGGACTCCAAGCCTCATCAAATCGGGCTCTTCGCCTTTTTTCGGCTTCATTAGGATCCATTCTTGTGGCCCACTGCTCCAAAGCCCTTCCACCCTACATGAGGGTAATCCCATGTGTCATCCAACTCCAACTCCAAGCCCTGCCCACTAACTAAGGTCACTATCCCGTGGCTCTTTGCTCTCCAACGCCCAATACCATTTTAAGAGAGTAGTGCCGCAACCGTTCTCACTTGCAACAAAGCTGAAGCATCAAGCATCTTCAAGCTTTTTCAAAAACAAAACTCCAAGGCTAAAAATTCTAACATCCCGATAGCTTCAACAAGCATTCAAAGGATCAATAAGCTTCGAAGAGAATTTGAAAGCTCCAAATAAAGCATTTAAAGGGGCTTTTCAAGCTTCAAGGGGTTTTTCTAGAGGCAACATAAATTGCAAACACATTCAAGCAAGGGCAGTTTCCCACGAGCAACAAAGTAAAGAAAAAAAGCTTCGCACTCCAAGGCAATGGTTGAAACTTCAAAGGCTACCTCCGAGCACCTAGGCAACATCAAGTAAAGAGTTACAAATTTTCTTGAGCTTCAAAGAATGTTTCTTTGACTAAATATTTGTAATCTAAAGTCATTAGAAACTCAAGTTGGAGTTTGTTCTATGGCCCTCTTGTTAGGTCGCACATCTCTTGCTTTTGTCTAGGTATCTTGAACTCTCATCTTATAGATTGTGCTTGGAGCTTCATTGCCCCTGTATGTGGTAGTTGGAACCCTTGAACTCGAGGATCCCACCGGTCTAGGTAGTGAAAACTACGGTCAAATAAATGAGCCTTCAACTCTTGTTTTATCAGGACTCACTCTCTTTGTTTCCGTTCTCGTCTTCAATATAATAAATTTAAACGTGCTTAAAGTGAAATAATACTAATGGAGTGGGCCTCCGAATTATGTATATCTCTCTAGCTCCTTATGGTCTACTGCCTAGTATCTCCACCCATACTTATCAAGCATGATAGCGTGGTTATCTCGGCCTTCTATGTATATAAAGACTTACAAGCATTTTTTCTCTAACAACTCTCCAATGTAGGGCTCATCGCACTTGTAATAGAGTATTTTCTCTCTACTATCATACTTGTCCAACCCCACATGAGTGTTGTCCGTGTTGACTCATGTTGTCTCTTTTACTCACCTTAGTTTCACATTTGGAATGTCCAACTTAGGCAGCTTATCCTCAAGCTCCACGTCAACTTTGTCCTTGGTGTATGTCATTCCCCATTTGTCCACAATATAGGGATTTTTCACAAGTAGATACATTATACCCTCATCATTGAAGTATCCATCACCACTATAGTCCATAGGCCCTAGGTCTTTGAATTCACTAGGTCTCTCCTCTAGATTTACACAGTAGAGATCCATATTATCCTTGTAAATTTTTGCACTCTGGTCATTTTCAAAATGGTATTTCAAGTGCAAAGTTTCATAGTTAGTGGGGGTTGGGATGGTCATGCTCCGATGTTTTTTCCCTCTATAAAACTCACACTTTTGTATCTCTCAGCCATGTAGGTATAAGACCTTTTTGATGACATATCATATAGATTTCCTATGGGGTTAGCTCTAAGGGAGTTAGTGGACCCTCATTCACACTCTCTTCCATGGAAATATGGCTAACTTGGTCTCCTATACCAAGGTTTCTAGTTTGGTATAGTCTACTTGACCTCAGATACATCAAGAAAAGGCACTCTTGAAGAACCCTGACCTATTACCTCTTTGGTCGCTTCCAAATACTCAACCAGAAATCACTTCAAGCCACAATTCTCTAGCCCTTGTAATCTATACAAAAAACACTTGGTGGCTATGATTTTAGAGCATCCATGTTAGTCAAAAAAAAATTAATCGACCAAACAATCGTGCTTTTGGCACAAAGTATATTTTAGCTTGTAGAATCCTCAAATAAAGTCCAAATTCAATTTTGAAAATACCATTAGGCTCCTCATCACTAGCTCTAGCAATGATACAAATATGGTCTCAATTTGTGATAAGGGGATATGGATCACGATCCAGGTACCTCAGTGGCAAAATGTGATGAAACTTCACACACAATTGCCCTTGGTTCCTTGACACCAACTATGTACTTTTTGTGTGGTTTGGACTTGATTAAGCCACACCCTAGGTCTTCGTTGTGGTTTTTTTCTTGGAAGTGTTTTTGGTCCTTATGACCTACTTTTTGGACTCTTTTGACAACCTTGCTCACAATGATCTTTGCTACATGCTATTAAAGTCTTTGCTCAAAAACTCAAATGCGGGACACGGATCGTGATCCATGTTCCATCACTTTTGGACTTGATATTTGTGAGAAGTTTTGCTCACAATGATCTTTGCTACATGCTAGTAAAGTCTTTGCTCGAAAACTCAGATGTGGGACATGGATCGTGATCCATGTTCCATCACTTTTGGACTTGATATTTGATCTTTGCAAGCTATATTGGGCTAGGGTGGATCAGTGAGACTAGCATTCATGATTGTAGAATTGATAATTACAATGGTGATGTGTGTGTGTGTGTGTGTGTGTGTGTGTGTGTGTGTGTGTGTGTGTGTGTGTGTGTGTGTGTGTGTGTGTGAGAGAGAGAGAGAGAGAGAGAGAGAAAGAGTGAGTGAGAGAGAGAGAGAGAGAGAGCGTGTAAACTGAAAACATAACTTGATTAATGATAAACTGACAACATGCATACAATGATTGATTGGGTTGAAGTTGAGGTTGAGATTTGGAAAGTGTGTACAAGAGCTTGCTACTTATATAGTAGCTCATATGGTTAGATGCACCTCAAGGGTCATAGGTACAT
This sequence comes from Adiantum capillus-veneris, assembly GCF_014529385.1. Lineage (NCBI taxonomy): Eukaryota > Viridiplantae > Streptophyta > Polypodiopsida > Polypodiales > Pteridaceae > Adiantum > Adiantum capillus-veneris. The sequence continues at coordinate 79,302,849 of NC_140949.1, forward strand.
TTTCCCAAGGGTCAAGGGGCAACTCTCCAAAGGTCAAGACTTGCTTCATAGAATGTGGAAAGGCTATGCTAATTGGGATGGCATTTGGACTCTTGTGCAACTCACCTGTCATATATGCTAAGCCATGTGCCCTCACATGCTTACTGGACTGCTTACTATACAAGAGAACAATTCTCACGCTAGCTATCAATGTTAGGCCAAAGGTCACAAACCCAAAAACCTCCCCTTGTACTTTGGACTAGACTAATGACCAACTACAAAAGGCCAGACCATGCAGGTTATAATGACTCGTTTTGGACTATGGTGCCATGGAGGCTAAAGACACCTCCTCTCAAACATGAGTCTTCTAGGACCAAGTTGTCCACCACAGAGTGATCTATCCACAAATATGGCTCCAAAATGGGGCTTGCCCATATTTTTCCTACTAGTCGCCACTGTCACCAAGTCACGGGACATTAGCTTCATATTCATCTAATCTATAGTGATGTTGTCTAGATGTTGCTACTACTACATGCTTTAATCTTCGAGAAATCCTTTGCTAAGTGTCCAAAATTTCTACACTTGTAACATTTCTTGATACCTTTATTTGATGAAAATCTAAATGCAATGCTTGGAAATGAAAAACTAGTTGCAATGCAAGATGATGTTTGTGCACATTGCTTTGCTTTTCACTCATAGTGCTTGATGGAGTAGTCTTATCACTTGGAGACTCTCCAAGGATAGTGTATATCTCCTTACACTAGCACAAGGTGATTTCATCTCCATAAATGAGAATTTGGGCATACACATTGCAGTAGAGGCTAGAGATGTTCTTGTAAGAGAACTTGGAGTTGTGAGAATGGTTGTAGAAACACAACAAATGCACCTATCTCAAGGAGCAAAGTGTGTTTCCAAGAAGTACAATGGGTTAGAGGATCCATATGCACATGTTTCCCTCTTCAAGAAAGTTTTGAGGGATGAACAAGTGGCAGATATCCATAGTACTCAATATGATGGATTTGGGTTGACATTGAAACGAACAACTTTAACGTGGTTTGAACCATTGAATAGTAGATATTTTTCAAGCATAGACCAACTTTTGCAAGAAATTTTCAAAGGAATTCTCTAAAAGGGAAATTTAGCACAACACAATGTCCCAAATCTACGCTTTTAAACAGAAAATGAACAAGAAAGTAAAGGAAACTTCACTTCAATTTAAGCACATCGAAAGATGTCTTATATGAAAGCTATCGCAAGACGAAAGATTATCAGTTCTTATAAAGGGCTTGAGAAACAAAAATCTCAAAAAAGACCTACACTTGAAAGCATGCATCACATTTGCGCAAGTCACTAGAGAAACATTGTATCTAGTTGACAATTGTAATATTTATGGATAGGTAATGGAACATGTAAAGAATACTTTCAGTAGTGCCTCTTCTACCACAATTGAATCCGCAACAAAGCGGAGTGTTTAGGCTCCACCTGTACCAAATGTTGATCAAATGGTTGAATAAGTGATCAAAAGAATGAACTAGAGCTATCAACAAAACCAAAATATATAACAACCATTAGTGAATGGTTTTACAAGAGGAACTACCTGAGGGAAAGGCCATATGGACTTCTAAGGTTGCAACCATTCCCACCATTGAGGTGCCAAATAACATAGCTGTAGGAGGAGATATGCCTCAACCAGTGTTGAGCCAACAACCTCCTTTACCTCAAGAGAATTAGGAAATTCTTAAGTACAAGTAGTCTATAGAAACACTCATGAACCAAAAAATGTTGCCATTGACCATATTACAAAGAACTAGCTAAGACCTACAAGAGAGAACCTGAGGATATTGCATATGCAGACCGACAAAGTTTATCCTTCTTGAGTAAGTGCAAATGACGTTGCAGAGTCATCATACATTTTTCAACCCACGAAAAATCATTACATGATGGATGAGAACACGCTAATGCTCAAAACAAATCGGAATTATAAACCTAGAGAATGTCCTCCTAGGACAAGACAGCCAATAGGGGCTCAAAAAGCATCCCAATAAGAAGGTCCTTGCTATGAATGTGGAGGTAATCATTGGGCAAGAGTTTGTCCACACAAGTTAGGAGTAAAAAGATGTTTGGGTTTCGTGATGGTTGTGGGGTGGATCATTTACTTCCAAACTTTCCCAAGAATCTTGAACAAAAGGGTAAAACGATTATGAATCTTCTTGGAATTATATCATGCTTGAGTGGATCCAAAACGGAGCCAACAATTCCAATCAATGTGGTGACTAGAGCACATTTTCAGGAAGCTACAAAACACACCGATTGGGGATGAACAAAAACTGCCACTTCAAATAAAACTTGAGAGTTTGATGATAAAGAATCAGCAAAAATCATGGAAAGGAAAAAGAGACAAAATGAAAGCAAAGAGGATAAAAAAGAAAACTACCTTGGAGACAAAGCTGCAAAAAATCAGGGAGCAACTTAAACATGAAATAGAAAACAAGCAATGAGAAGAAGGAGCAATGTCTTCCAAAATATTATGTAGAGGTTTAGTCTTAGTGAAAAAAGTGCTCAAACCTTGAGAGGCTCTATTACACGCTTATGAGGCTAGACTAAAGACCAACAAGACATTGGAACAAAGATGGTTGACATTGGTTGACATATCCACATCCTGAAGTTGAGTATTAGAGATTAGAAATGTGCAAACGACTCATAGAGACATCTCAAGTGCTGATGGAGCCAAAAAACTAAACATCAAGAAGTGTTAATCCACAAAGAAATTGAGCACAAAGAAAAGCATCATTTGTGGTAGTACCCAAGAAGAACAAAAAATAACATGTATGTGTGAATCTCAAAGAGGTAAACACGGCTACTAATTGAGACAACTATCCCCTAACAGTTACTGATCATGTGATCGAGCAAGTTGTAGGCAAGGAAGATTATAGCTTTCTTGGAGGCTTTTCAGGCTATAACCAGCTTGCCACATAAAGCCAAAGGATGAACATAAGATAGCCTTTGCTATAGAATGAGGTAAATCTGCTTATAGAGTGATGCCATTTGGCTTGACCAATGCACCTGTCACCATCCACCACAAGTTGATGAGTCGTGTATTTAAATAATATCTAAGACAATCCTTAAAAAATCTACATGGATGACTTATGCAAAAATGGCATTTTTACTGATCTAAAGAAGATTCAAGTGATTGTTTCTCTACCAAGACCGACAAAAGTAGGGGAAGTATAAGCCTTCATGGGCCATTGTAGTTACTATAAAAGATTCATCTATATGTATGCAATCATTACCAAACCTCTCTATGATCTTATCACAAAATTTGATTGGATTGATGAATGTAAAGAAGCATTCTAGTTATTGAATCAAAGATTAACTTTTTCTCCAATTTTGAAAGCTCTTGAGTGGACGAAGATCTTTCATATCCACGTTGATGCATCAGCTTATGCTATAGGATGCATTTCAGCACAACATGGAGATAACAACATGGATTTTTCAATATGTTACTCTAGCAAATAGCCTAATAGTGCAGAAAAGAATTACACGACAACAAAAGAGAAGGGATAGAAATGGTCTATGATGTGAAGAAGTTCAGACATTACCTTCTTGCAAACAAGTTCCTACTTTTTGTGGATCATCAAGCACTCTTATACTTGGTGAACAAACCCTGTAATACAAGATGTACTATTCGATGGTTTATCATATTATTCGAGTTTGGTTTCACTGTAGTAATCAAGAAAGGAACCACACACGAGAGGGCTCACCATCTGTCAATATTGACTCATGGAGAAGCACCTAAGGAAGTTGATGATGACTTGCCAGATTATTATCTATTCAATATTGAAATGGTGCCAAGATGGAGCAAGCATGTCATACATTTTCTCACCATTAGTTCAGTACAAATTAAAAGACAGCCATCAACAATCATTAAGCAAACATGAACACTAGTGCTAATAGGTGGAAGACTATACAAGCAAGAAAATGATGGTATATTGCATCTATGTATAGAACCAACTGAGAGAAACATGTACTTGAGCCAAGCTCATGTATAAAACATGGGAATTCACAATTGAAAAGTGCAAACACTTCAAAAATTGATGAGACTTGGGATATATTGGACTAGATTAGTTCATGAAACAACTGTACAATTCAGGCACCTGTAGAACATGTAACACTATTCAGAGTAACAGTTGTACCCGAGTGGAGCTCGTACATTGGGGATTATTTGACCAAAGGAATCCTACCAGAGGGGTTGAGTAATGTGAATAGTACCTCCCATGTATTATACCTCCCATGAATAGTACCTCCCATGTATTATACACATTCTCAATATATCTTTGCGGCCACAGACTATCTGACCAAATGGGCCAAATCTACCCAAAAAATGATGTGAAAATGACAATGCAGTTCTTGTATGAGAATGTATTTACAAGATATGGACTACCAATCAAACTAGTAAGCGATAGAGGGACTCACTTCCTAAATAAAGTGATTGAATTCTTGTTGGATGAACTCATGGTAATTCATTATAAATCAACACCTTATCACCCTCAAGCTAGTGAACAAGCAGAGAGCACAAGCAAAATCTTAAGCACGGTGCTCACAAAGATAGCGAGTGAGTCAAGAGCAGACTGGGACCAAAAGCTACATTTATCTCTTTGCGCAGATCGAGTTGCTTACAAGCATTGATTGGAACGACAACCTTTAATATGGTGTTTGGGCTTAATGACATGCTACCCATGGAATTATTGTTTCCACATTTCAAGTAGCCAAGAACTTAGAATGGACAGACCATGAGTTGTCAAAAAGTGTAGATGAACTCAAGAAGCTAGATGAAATTCACTTACAAGCTTTCACAGGCATCTATGCACAAAAATGACACATGAAGGAGTTCCATGATCAACATGTAATCAACAAGGAGTTTAAAAAGGGTGACTATGTATTAGTCTACACCTTAAAACAACACCAAAAAGTTAAAAAAGCGAGGAAATTACCCATTCATGATTAATGACATATCATCTAGTGGTGCCATAAAACTTGCAACATTAGAGGGAGAAGAGATTTCCCCAACATGATTAGTGGCTATAGGTTGAAGAAATACATCTACTACTAACCACAACAATGCTCGACAAGATACACCTCATAGTAGACAGGAAGAAGCAAGCTTAAGCTAACCAAGCTCGGGCTCAAGAGGAAGAGAAGTTGTGGATTTTAAAGCGTAAGGAAGACTAAAGAGACAAGTGCTTCAAAAGATGCAGAAGGTAGCAATTCATTGCTTAAGAATATCGTCATTCTTGAGTTTCATGGTGAAGAGCGTGATCACAACAAGGATGCGGTCAATACGTTCTTACACAAATGGAGTGATACTCATTGGTTGAGACACACCCCAAACATAAAGACAGCTGTGGAAACAAGTTTATCTCTTAAAGGTAAGGCCTATAAGTGGTGGATGACATTTCCAATAGATGCTCATCCATCTTCTTTGGCTGTGTTTCAAGATTCTTTCTCCAAAGAGTTTTTGGACTCCAATGAAGAGGATAAGAATTGGTTAGCATGGGATGCATGCCGCATGTCTGGCCTCTCTCTCACTCGGTACCTTTCCAAGTATCTAGAAATCATATTAAAACTAGAAAGTCTAGATGAATTTCAAACTATACGAGGTTTTAATAGGGGTCTTGACAAAGACTATCATCTTCATGTCAAGACCTAGCATACAAAAACTTTGGAAGAATCCATCGATCATGCCCACAAATATGATGATGACCAAGAGAGGAAGGGAAATGTTCCCTACTCTAAGAATAATTTTGCTAAGAGAAATGTGGCTAAGAGCCAATGGCGAGGTAGATCTCCCACACATTCCAAGGGGAATAAGAGATAATCTACCTCTCCACACCCACAAGAGGCTAAGAAGCCTAAGCACTCATGAGATACTCCACGTGGGTCTCTCAGCACTGCTGATTTTGAGCGTGCAAAGAAACACAATTTGTGTTTTAGTTGTCTTTCGGACCAACATAACAAGAAAGATTGTCCTCTTTTGCAAGGCAAAGAAAAGGCCATGCACACGGTGCAATGCCTCACACTAGATTCATCTCCTAAATACTATGTTGTAGAGGTTCTTCATATGGAAGAAAAGCACAAGTGTTGTGTGCCCAATGTGGCAGCCCACCTTTGGCCCCCATGAGTTGATTCGCATGCATGGCACTGTTAACGGACAACGTGTTCGTATTTTAGTGGATGATGGTGCAACTCATAACTTCCTGAACTATAAGCTAGTCAAGACATTGAAGCTTACACAGACTCCATGCTTCCACAAGTATGTGGTAGAACAGATGTCTGGAGATGATAAAGAAGTATGGGACACGGTAGTTCAAGGGGTTGAGATTATTGTTCAAGATCATACGATGACCCTTGACTTTCAAGTTATGAACATGGACCGTGATGATGTAGTTTTAGGACGGGAGTGGCTGCATGGTTTAGGAAACACATTGCACACTAGTTATGAACATAACTCCCTATCCTTTATGGTCAATGGTAAACATGTGCTTTTGCTTGGTGAGAAAAATATACCATCTGCACCTCTTATATGTATAGCCAAGCTTTTTATTTTACAGAAAGAAAATTTAATAGATGAAGTCTTTTTGTGTTACTGCTTGTCTCCAAGTTTTGTGAATCCTCAAGAGAAAAGTGTTGTGAATTCTAGTTACCGTATGCAAAGTGCAATGAACTTTAATGATAAGCAAAGTGTTAACGATTCTCAAGAGAAAAGTGCTCTAGCAAAGTGCTCTCAATTTTAATTCTATTGAGCAACGTGCAACTGTTATAAAACAAAAATTATAGGAATTACAAGATTTTCCATCCCAGTATAACTCTAGTTTACTTTCTCCTTTTGCAAGGCAAAAGCTGACTCACTTACTCACGGAGTATAGTGATGTATTCTCAAGTGATTTACCGTCGGGTATACCCCCTACACCTAATGTGCAGCATGGCATAGCTGTCTTGTCGGGCACTAAACCGGTGAGTAAACCACCTTATCGTATGGAGCTAGTGAGGCCAAGGAGGTTGAGAGTCAATTGGCTGACTACCTCACCCGTGGTTTCACTATACCTAGCACTTCGCCTTGGGCATCACCAATTCTATTGGTAAAAAAGAAAGATGGTACTATGCGCATGTGCGTAGATTATCACGGATTAAATGCCATAACCATGAAGAACAAGTATCCTCTACCTCGAGTGGATGATTTGTTTGATCAATTCCATGGGGCAAGATACTATACAAAGATAGATCTTTGTTCAGGTTACCACCAGGTGCGTATCCTTTTGAAAGATATCTATAAAGTTCCCTTTAGAACACGGTTCGGGCATTTTGAATTTTTGGTTATGCCTTTTGGTCTAACCAATGCTCCAACTATATTTATGACACTCATGGATAGTATCTTACGTCCCCATCTTGGAAAATTTGTTGTGATTTTCCTTGATGACATTATCATTACAATAAGACTGAAGATGAACACATAGAACACCTACGATAAGTGTTTGAACAGCGACGAGTTCACGCTCTGTATGCTAAGAAAAGCAAGTGATAGAGATACATCACCTTGGTCATGTGATCTCTTATTCTAGCATCAAAATGGACACTGACAAGGTCGTTGCCATTCTTCGATGGCCACATCCCAACAGGGTTGAGGAGCTTCAAATCTTCTTAGGCATGGTTGGATTTTATCGACAATATATCCGTGATTATGCCAAAATCGGTGTTCCTATGATGGATCAACTTAAAGCAAAAGGTAAGACCTTTTATTGGGAAGAAGCCCAACAATGCAGTCTTGAACAACTCAAGGTAGTTGTAGCCACTGCTCCCATCCTAGCAATCGTTGACCCACTTAAACCGTTTGTTGTAGAGACTGATGCTAGTCATAAAGCAATTGGTTGGGTACTTCTCCAAGAGGGAAGACCTATAGCCTTTGAAAGTAAAAAGTTAGAGCCCAAAATAATTATTTTGTCTATGAGAGAGAGATCTTTGTCATAATTCATGCTTTATGAAAGTGGCGACACTATTTATATGGTGCCAAGTTTGAAGTCGTTTTTTAACATGAGAGTATTAAATGGTTTACTACACAAATAGACTTGAAGGGTTGCAAAGCTAGATGGGCAGAGATCCTTCAAGATCATGATTGTAAGCTTCGATACCGCAAGGGGCGATATAATGTAGTAGTGGGGATGCACTAAGTCGGATGCCTCAGATTAATTCACTTGCTTTCACGAAAATAAAGAGTGAATTTTTGGAGTCATTACGAGGCAAGTGTGCACAAGGTCAATCATATGCTAAGGTGTGGAGTGCAGTTTGAAGAAGGAGTCCCTCACATGTCTCTGTATATAGCCAGATCAACATGTCTCTGCACGCGCAGATAAAAATTCCAACACATAGAGCTCCACCCCTACTCAGAAAGAGCTTAAGTGATGGAAGAAATTTTCATTGATGATGGCTACTTACTCCACAAGGGCAGAGTATGTGTGCCAAAGGACTCAGACACTAGGCGCCAAATATTATTTGAGTGTCACGCTAGTCATCCAGGTATTGGTAAGACGTATCCCTTAGTTCGACGAAAATTTTATTGGTCAGTCCTACATCATGTTCAAGAGTACGTAATAAATTGCCAACAATGCCAAGTTAATAAGGCAGAGCGCCTCAAGGTAGGTGGCCTTTTACATCCTTTAGAGATTCCACAAGGTAAGTGGGAGAGTATCTCTATGGATTTTATAGTAGGACTACCTACTACAAATCGTGGCCATGATGCCATATGGGTAATTGTAGACCGTCTAACAAAGATGGGTCGATTCATTCCCACTAAGACTACGGTTAAGAAGTTGGAATTAGTACGGCTATTTGTAGAGAATATATATAGACTCTATGGTCTTCTAGCTAGTATCATTAGTGACAGAGATCAAAAGTTTGATAATCACTTTTGGAGAGCTCTGTTTCAAAAGTTGGAAACTACACTTAATCTTAGTACGGTTGATCATCCAGAAATAGATGGTCAAAACGAAAGAGTTAATCAAGTTCTAGAGGATATGCTACGAGTGTACATTAGCAAGAAGCAAACCAACCTGTATTGGAATTTTCTTATAATAGTTCAAATCATGTGACTACATGGTTTAGTCCATTTATGCTTTATAAGGTTTTCAACCTAGATCACCTGTTACGGTGGGGTTGGCTAAGGAGAAGATACAACAAGCGAAAGATTTTCTCCAAGACCATTTTGATATGCTTTGAGTTGCTCAAGAGTGATATAAGAAGTACGCAAATGAACATTGTTGTCTTGCTACTTTCAACGAAGGAGACAAGGTTTTCCTCAAAGTTCTGGAGCATTCAGAAAGTTTGAAGACGGGAAAAGTTGCTAAACTTTCACCGCGCTATTGTGGACTGTTTACCAGTCTCAAACGTATAGGTCAAGTGGCCTATAAGTTAGCTCTTTTGGAGCACTCACGAGTTCATCCTGTTTTTCATGTTAGCCGTCTATGAAAACAGCTAGGACAAAATGATAATGTCATTGACAAAGATGTGATAGTTGACCTTATCAAACCGCCAACCATCCCTCATGAATCCAAAAAGATTTTGGATTCTCATGAGCTTCGCACCAGACATCATGTCAGACGACAGGTGTTTGTAAAATGGCTAGTTAGACCTGAAGAAGGTTCTACATGGGAGAATGTCTCCGCACTTAAGAAACATTTTCCTACATTCGTTTTTGAGGACAAAAACTATTCTTTCAAGGGGGGGTAATGTGAGGACATGGGTCCTACGGGCAAGGCCACTTGCACGGCTGGACAATGTGTACGCTAGGGAGAGGCTATAAGATAGCATGGTTGGGTGGAGACTAGCACACGCATTACTCTCGTCCTTTCACCTTCCCATCTAGTCTAACATGCTTATGAGATGCTATGGGTGAAAGCTTTTGTGATTCTGATCACTACTTTGAATTCTAAGCCAAATTTTGCAAATTTTCCATGGACTTAGAGAATTTTGACATTCTTTCAAGGGTTTTGATGTTCAAATCGCTTGAAACTTCAGGGTTAAGGTCTAATTGACATGTGAAATCTAATGGCTTGGCTCTAGTCTTGCAACTTGAGAAAGGTACATGGATCACGATCCATGTTTGTTCACAATTTGGGATGAGACTTGGTGGGTATGTTCCTATAGCCTATCCTAGCACACTGGTGGAATCTTTTCAAATTTGGATCTAGATTCACAAATTTTATCCAAATTCCTAGTTTACGGCCGAGTTTTCCAGCTTTGACCATATCTAATATTTGAATCCGACTTTTTATTGATTCTTATGACTAGTTTTTGCTAATTTGATGATTGGAGATTGACAATCACTACCATGTCTACTTGTTCATTAATTTTTGCTTCCATCGGACTTTGATTGGTCCTCTTGGCCTTGCTAACAATCCTTGCACTTTTTGCAAGAATTTCTTAGCTTTTTGTCAAATTTGGAACTGTTCTGCTCAAGTTATGCTCATTTTTCATTTTATGGTCAAGTTTGCATTATTTTGAATTTTTAACAACTTTGGATCAACTTCGAGGCACTAAACAACTAAAATTTGGTAATAGGATGTCACGGAGACATGCTCAAAAGGAGTGGGAGGCTGCACCCTATCAGATTATTGACATCTTGTCAAACAAGAAAGCTCATATCACAAATCAAGAGCTTGAGTATACATTGGCCAATATTTTCATTGGCAAGTTTCAAGCGGTTGATGGCACAAAAGAAAAAGCCACAATCTTTTGAAGGAACTTTGGACACTTCACCAGAAGCCAAAAGTCATAGACAGTTCCAGATATCTCCAGCTCGATAGCTTCTTAGACTACCTCCCTGGTGAGGGACCAACTTCCAATGAGACCACGAGCTCATGAGAATTATTCAATGCCAACTCGATAGCTTTTTCAGACTGCCTCCCTAGTGGGGGCCCGATTTTCAACGAGCCATGAGCACTATTCAGTACAATGGAGGAGCTACAAGGAGCTATCCTGATGGAAAAAACTGGATTTGCAATAAGAGTAAATATCACCATTGATGTGCCAAGATCTCCATTTACCAACAATAAGCCACAAACTTTTACTAAAGATTGAGGCCATAGATAATGACAAGGCATTCATCAAGCATCAAGGGCATGAGCTCACATACAAAGATCTAATCTATTTGGAGATAGAGTTTCCCTTGCAACTGATCTCATAGCACTTAAAAGTACAAAGTCACCATGCTACATAGAACCCCTACTACATGTGGTAGTGGCGATGGTCATCGGATTAGTAGAAAGATGAGTGATCAAGTGCTACCTCAAAGGTTACATTTTAGAGAATTTAGTGGCGGCCAAAGGGTAGTGACATAAACAGGACATATATGAATGCATGGTGGCTAATTCTTATGAGGATAATCTACCAAGCACTAGGAATAATCAAAGTTCTCCCTGAAGTTGAATCTCAGCTTAACCTCTTACACAATGCCAAGCATGTAGTAAACGTAGTGGGTAGTTCATCAACAACTCTTATAAATAGAAGAACACAAATTCAGAGCTCTAGAGTATCAACCCATTACAGTGAGGCTATTGAATTTGATCTTGAGATTCAAGGCAAATATGTGTTGTTAGAATACCAATCCTCAAAAGAGGAAGAAGTAGTTGATCAAAAAAAGACCCCAACAAATAGATAGAATCCCAAAATCTCAAGCTCAAAGATCTATGGAGGAAGCATAGTGGCTCCGAGAAGAACACCAAACAATGATAGTGAAGGAGAAGAAGAAGATGGAATAAACTAAGCAAGATGCACCTCTATTAGACGAGGATGATGTCGAGCTAGACACAAAGCTCAAGAAACTTAAAGAGGAAAGATGCCAAAAAGCTTGAGTGGAAGTCAAGCTGACTCAAGCTCCTCAAGTAAACAAATCCATGAAATACTAAAAAGAAAAGCTGAAGAAAGGGTTGAGCAAGAGTATAAATGGCATAAAATAGATTTAGATTCACCAATGGACTCTCCTCATAACTAACAATTGCATCATGAGAAAACTACGAGAGATACGATTACCAAAAATACAGTTGCAAAGAAAATGGAGAAACAACTCTCTTCAAAGCAGCCATATCCTCCTCCTGCTAAATCAACAAGAGAGAAAGAGTCTCAAATTGAAAGAGAATATCAAAATCGCAAAGAAGAATAATGAGTTCTCGAGGAGTAACAAAAAGGAACTCCTCCAAAGAAGGATTTTCTTGAAAAAACATCTCAAAAAAGAGAGACTCAAGCAAAAAAAGATATACCACCTTTAACACAAGAAGATGCAGTGGCGATTGAAAGGATTCTATAACAATTTGATCTTAAATAACTTTTGGAGATGATCTGCTCTCTCTCTCTCTCTCTCTCTCTCTCTCTCTCTCTCTCTCTCTCTCTCTCTCTCTCTCTCTCTCTCTCTCTCTCTCTCTCTCTCGTATCGTTTATTCTTATATTTGCAATACATCACCCTTTTGTTGTTTTTCACCAAGCCCCTTAAAGAGCTCAATTGTTTCAATGGTCTTTTAGCAGAAGAGAACCAAAAGCTTGTGCCACACTTACCTGAGCAAGGTTTTGGTTTTTTACCTGATGCAAGATCTCGTTTGACTTATATATACCATTGCAAAAAGCACGTGAACAATCCATTCTTGACTTATTTTATGGGTTGACATTAAAGATAAATATACAATGTGCATATCTTGGAATATGCTCAATCATAACATTAAGGAACATGTCAATTTGTATATGTCAAGACCAAAGGCAACAAATAAATTGATCTTAATTCAACTCTTAGAATTTGTGATTGGGGAAGTCTTTTGTGCTTTAGACATCTCCCATTGTTTGATGATTCAAATTGATCTTGCTTCAAATCTTAGAATTTGTGATTGGGGAAGTCTTTTGTGCTTTAGACATCTCCCATTGTTTGATGAGTTTCAAATTGATCTTACTTCAACTCTTAGATTTTGTGATTGGGGAATTATTTTGTGCTTTAGACATAACCCATTGTTTTATAAGTTTCAAATGCAAGTCATGGTAGACAAAATCTAATGAAATTCCTTGATACACCAAGAAAAGTTTCTCATTTTCCATGCTTAGTGCTGAAGAAAATCATAGGGGGGCTCAAATCACCCAAAGGGGTCTTGATTACAGTTGCAAAGTGATCTAGGAAACTTGCAAAAGCTTACAAGTGGGTTTTGACACATATATATTTACATGATCACCACTTGCGTTTCTCTTGAGAGAGCCCCACACCGACTAGAAAAGCTAAAGAAGAATGTAAATGGGTCAATAAATTGGGACCTTGCTATGCCAATGGAATAGACTCAAAATAGGCCCAAGTTGAGAGGCTTTTCATGAGATAACACGCAAAGACCTAGATAACACATGTGTCTTTCATGGGTTAGAAGACAAAGTGACATATGTTCCAAAATTGGAAACAAGGTTAGGTCCAATAAAAGAGTTGGTACCAAGGTCCTTGTATTATTTCTATGTAGAATATGCAAAAACTCTTGGAATAGTTCCTTTTGGATTTGGTTTTGTACTTGAATATGCCATTCACTCCAAAGTGTATAGAGAAGTTGTGATCACAAGAAGAGCTCATGCAAAAGTTGTGGTAGGGCTTGTAATAGGGAAAAATAGGCTTTTGCCGCTTATAGGAGATGGATCCCTATATTGATGCTTCAAAAGAAGTGTGGAGGCCTATTTTTAGTGGTGTAGTAGAGAAAACCTTATCCCAAGTAGAAAACTTTCATACACCATGAAAGAAAACTATAAATGCATCAATAATCAACCAAAAGTAGATAGTCTAATTTGTAATTCTTTGCAAGACATGTTTCAACAATGTAGCCCTTCTAGCATGTACATGTGAAATGAGTTGTAATACTCCCAAACCTCATCTTTCAAATGGTAGAACCAAGGATTTCTAGGATATGGGAGAAGCTAATGCATGTTTAAATCCCAATATATATTTTGCTGATGCGGACCTAAATGGAGAATAATTTTTTTTAGTCCAATGAAGCAAAGGGAGGTAATATAACATGTAAGGTATAAGGATTACCTGAAAATTTCTCAATCTAATATGTAGTGGACATTCATCTCAATGCCAATGAGAAATTTTGGATAATCATTGTCTGCATATACATTGACCAAACAAAGAGGACGAAAGCATGAAGTAATGTCAAACACTAAGCAATGACAATTGGATGATCATTTATAAACTAGGGATTCAAAGATGCTCCTTTGCCACATGTTAGCTGCAATAAATAATTTTGTATGCATCATAATCAAATCACATGACATACCTCTCTAATAGGAAGCAACTGTCCTCAGACGTTGCTATGTTATGAATCTGCAAGTCATACTTGTCAAAAATAGTGGTTAGAATAAAAACATCATGTATCACAATAAAATTTCATAATGTAAATAAATTAATTTGTTTGTGCCTTTTGTCATCTACATATTGCATATTCTAGTGTCCCATACCACAAGAATAGGTAGTTTATGTCATACAGGATATCATTGGTCACATTCATTACTCAATAACCAAGTTTCATTAATTCAAAATTCAAAATTCAAAATTCAAAATCATAAAGACTGTAAATATTATATAATCATAAATCAAATCCAAATCCCAGTCCAAATCTTTTCCATGATATACTTGGGTTAACAAAATCATAATATGGAAAGTGATGGCCAACTAATATAGTATGATTTTGTAATTGGTGTTGCCCAGATTTGCAAATGGACACCAATATGGTGTACAATAGAAACAACTACCTAAGTCAAAAAATTTGTACTTGTGCTTTCAGAATTGATGGATTTGCACTTATAGTGTTTGAATTGGTGAGTCTATTGTTTGTCATTGTGTTGCCTAAATTGATGAATCTATACTTATGCTGCCTGAATCAACGAATCTACTCTTGCTAGATGGCATTTTCTAAACCGGTAGATCTATACTAGGATGAGCATTTTCACACTTTCTAAATCCATGAATCTATTTGCAATGACCAATGGACTAGGCAAGCAACTAAATAAAGAAAAAAAATGCATACTACCTATTTGACCCCAAATTGGAGTAGGTTGAAATAGTGAAGTATGTATAAACTGTTGTTGTTGATTCTGAATAACCTTAGCTCATACAATTAGGTATCCCCAATCTCAAGAAAAAAAAAAGTCTTTCAAAACATATTAAGAGCTGAGGCGGTTCGGGGGGGGGCAACAAAAGAGGCAATCTCTAAACACCCATCAAGGCTCTTGTGCTGCTCAATTTGGGCTGGGGCAACCACAAACAAGAGAAACTACAGCAAACCCATAGCCAACAGCAAGTGAAGGGGCACCACCTAGTTAGAGAGCGAACTAGGACGTCGAAGAGGAGAATCCCTGAGCAATACAAGCGAAAAGGAAGGGTACACTAACACTAATATCAATGCTACAAATACACACACCAAACACCTAGAGAGAGAGAGAGAGAGATTTGTGCAAGAATTAAACTTCAATTTAAATGATTGACGGGGATGTATAAATAGCTTGGAGGAGAGTCAAGAGACACAATTAAGTTTGATGATGTTGTGATCTACACATTATCTTAGGGTTATTGGAACCCTCTCACCATACAACCCTCTTATAATGTTTTCCCAAGCAACAAAACAAACACAACAGCTCTCGAGTCACATACAAGCAAATACTACACAAGAATCTCAAAATGAAAATGTGTTACCTTAAACCAAACGAGATGAGGTTGCCAAGCGTGAACTGGAGAGACTCGAGAGAGATTTGAATCGCGGTTGCACCCAACTTATTGATTCAATTGATGTGCAAAAGTAGGTACAACTTTGATTGGAAGTTAGGAATCACTCACTCCCTTGCAATGCTACAACTAGCTCAAAGAAGCTTTCCTATACACCACAAGTAATGGTGTATAGAGATCTCACACTCTCTCTCTCTATAACTAAGATGGAGAATGGTACGCTAAAAGTAGTGAGCAATAGTGTAGAGATCATACCCTTTACAGAGGGAAAAGGGCTCTATTTATAGGTGAGGAGAGCCCTTATTAGGATTATCTCTTGATCAACATTTACATAGAAAACCATGTTTATGAAATTTTTTATATATTTTTATGAGAGTGGGGCTCTCTTGTCTCTTGAGTCACATGGATATGATCAAGAGGAGATAATTATTGAGGTGAAATAGAGAAGATTCTAGAGAGGTTAGTTATTTTTGTGTGAGGTTGCTTACTCCAAGGTAGAGTAGAGTGGGTGCAATTTACAAGAAAGGGTTAGCGGTTAATGTCAGTAATCACTAAAAAAAGTTAGTAATATAGCTACAATGGGTAGAATGACTTGAAGCGATGAGGAAAGAGGGGTGAATGAGATGGGTGTACCCTTTAGATGGTGAATCCTTGAGAAATCCTAGATTCTCCCTTTTGCGTAGATTGTCGAAAGTGACCGCAGTTCTTCTTCTTCTTCTTCTTTTCACGTCGCGGCCATAGTCGAATCACCACAAAGAGAATGAGGGTTTTGTTGATAAAAATACCCATTTTGCAGAGATTAAGTATGGTTAGGTTGCTGATTTTTTATGCATTCTTGAAAGGGTAGAATAAAATTGTAATATGGGAGAAATAGAGAGAGATATGGAGATGGTGGATGTAGGTAGAGCTTCAAAAGAGAGCTATGGGTGTGAGAGGGGAGACTAATGGTAAAGAGGGTGAGAGAAAAACATGGAAGTTACAGACTTGAGTGAGGAATAGAGAGAAATGTGTGTGTGTGTGTGTGTGTGTGTGTGTAAGTAGGAAAGGAGGTGAGAGAAGGCTATGGGTACTTGTGAGAAAAGTGGGCAGATTGGGGTCCACCAAAAAAATCATCTCTCACTGGTGGTAGCTCCAAAATTTATCAAAATTTTTGAGGTGATTATTCAGCTCTTGGTCCACATTTTTTCTTTAGTCACTGCTTCAAATTTGGAGTGGAGATAGATATAAAAAATCTCACCAAAATGCCTATTTTTCTTCACAAAAAAGTCTTCAATGGTCCCCTTTTTGTTGCATTTGCATAAGGCCCCAAAGGTGAGCCCCTCCTTGCATGAGAGCATGACCTAATAGAATTTTAGAGGTTTGAAAGCATGCATGGTTGTGGATTATGCACCAATATAAAATATATGTGTAGTATGATGGAAAAAAACAGATTAATATATAATTAATTCATGGAATCTAGAATAGGGTTAGCTGTATATATAAAAAATAAATATATGAAAATATAAGGAATCAAATAAGGAGGGTCCTCATTTGTTTTTATTGATGTATATTTATTTACAAGAGATAAGAAAAAATACCTATAGAAAATATGAATTTTATGAAAGGCAACGACTAATGGTGAAATGTATTTTTTTATGTTTCTCCTTGGAGTGGATTCACACCAAAAATAAGAGAAGCTTGCATGAAATTATTTTTTATAGAATACATAGTAAGAAAGATCATGGTAATGGTGAGTAAATGTACATAGCATACTTAGGTAAATAACACACACCTAAGCAAAAATATTTAAATGAATACCAAAATAATTATAATTAAAAATCCATATATTTAGGCCCTATATACAATGAAATACTTATACACAACATGGCCATAATATACTTTGGCTTTTATTTTTATTTATTTTTTTGGGTCAACTAGCGGAGTGACTAGCTAAGTGAGGGAGGAGATATGGGAAAAGTCCCCTAACTCACACACGTCTATGTACAATGAAAAGGTAGAGATAGCCACAGTGTTTGGGTGATTTTGGTAGGGTGAGGTAGCTCACTATGAAAATTACCAAGAGCCAAAAAACAGCTATCATTAGCCCTCCCCTAGGATGATGGTACATTCATGTAACATCATAAAGCATCTTTCCCAAAGAGAGTGGCTCTGAGTCCTCTATGATATATGGTCCCTTGACAGGACTTTCATTGTGTGGCTTCTTGTCACACTCATGCTTCATGCAATAAAACTTACATGAGATAGTCGCTCTTTGACAGTTCTTCGGTAGATCCTTTGGTAGAAGGGGACTCAAATAGGGATTCATGCGATACCCGTTTACCTTCCTGGAGTGCTCTTTACCATTCAAGTCCATAAGCTGATAATAACTTGAATTGAAAACCTTCTTGACTATGTATGGCCCCTGCCGTCTAGTTTTAAACTTGGCATCAAAACGATTATCAAATCGATTGTCATACCTTAGGATAAGATCTCCTACCTTGATGCCTTTGTCCTTCAGTTTCTTGTCGAGCTTTCTTTTGCTTGTATAGCTTTCCTCTTGTAGCACTCATAAGCTGCTTCTCTTTTCCACTCAAGTTCTACTAAGGTAAGAAGTCAATCTATCCATGCTTCTTGATTATCTTGTGCTACTTTGCTATGCAATTGCATTATTGGAATGTTGAGCTCAATTGGCTACAAAGCCTCTTGACTATAGACCAAGCCCGGGGGATTCACTCTATATACAACATGGGACGCCACCTGCAAGCGGACAACTTTGATAAAACCCCTATATATGACTCATATTATGACCCCTCTCCCTACGCTTATATGACAATCAATGAAGAAAACTATCATGCCCCTATCTTACATATAAAATTTAAGTCTCACATGATCTAACTAAGTAAAACTAGTCAAAGAGTGTGTAGCAAAGTGATTTGGCAATGTACTAAGGAACCACTTATATTGATAGCTAGATGTACCCTCAATGTGTCTTAGTTTCACTTTCAAACTACGTGCTTAATCAGCCTGCACTCTGGCTATTCGTCCAATTCTGACCCATCCAAATGTGGTGTAAATCAACCCTTGACTTGCTCCAAATCAACCCTTATCTATGACCGGCTTGATGCAAAATTTGATGTGTGACCTGATAGAAAACTTCCACTAAATTCATATGAGTTATAGTGCACACCGGTGACCTATCGTTACAAGTAATCAACCTGGGTCAGGTCCCCCCCCCCCCCCCCCCCCCCCCCCCAAAAAAAAAAATGATACCTCCCTCCCTTTTTTTTAGTCTTGGGAGATAAATTATTCAGGGCCTGCTACCCCTAGCTTATATGCTTATATAGCTTGTAAACCCCCCCCCCCCCCCCCCTCCCTTGCACTTACGTGGTGCGGTAAGTTTTCCATGGTGAATCTCCCGGGAGACCAAGTGAAATGGCGTAAACTCTGTTGCCTCCCTATATGTGGTTCGATACGTCCACAAGGCACCGTCCAAGAAGTCATCCCACAAATTTGTCTTGTTTTGCATCACCTTTCTAATGATGCCTGCAATGACACCATTAGCCTTCTCCACCAAACCATTTGATTTTGGGTAATAGGGTGTGCTATGACGATGTAGAATGTGAAGCTCTTCACAAACTTCCATGAGTAAACCCTTCCTGAACCCTGGACCATTATCAGAAACATTTTCCAAATGTGTGTCAAATCTACAACAGATGTGAGTATAGACAAACTTGCTCACCATCCTTTGCCACACTTTGGGCTCTTACCCACCTAGTCATATAGTCTACTGCCACCAAAATGTAGAGTTTACCATTTTTTGTTCTAGACAGAGGATCCATAGCATCAATGCCCCACTTTTCAAAGGGTCCATTTGCAAGCACTATTTGCCTCGGGCCATGCACCAACCTTCTATTTACATTTACCTGACAATTGTGACAGCTTTTACACCAATGTTGGACATCCACATGCAGGCCTGGCCAAACATACCCCACAAGCAAAATCTTCTTCACGGTTAATTCTTGGGAAAAATGACCACCACATTCCTCTTCATGCAATCCTTTAGAATGGCTGGAATTTCCTCGATAGTTGATATTCTTTTGCACACTTGATCCTTCCCACTTTGATAGAGGGAGCCTTCTAGGAAGAGATAGAAACTTTCCTTCTTCATGAGTCTCCTCTTCTGGCTTTTGTGAAGTCTTGTGGAAACTTGCCCTCCAAAATATAGCCAATAATGGGAGCAAATGACTCCAATCCCTGATACCTTGGTTCGTGATAGCTGTTGCCACCATGATGACCTACGCTTCTTTCTCAACACATGTAACTACTTGTTGTGCAAGTAAATCAGCATCTTCGTTCTGTTTCCTAGAAATATGATACAAAAATTGCACTTCTTAAAATTGATTAAACAACCTACGGATGACATGAACCTTTGTCCTTGGGCTTTCATTCTTGCATGCCCAAATGCCTACAATTTGCTTCACAATGAGAAGTGCATCCCCCTTTACGATGAGACATTGTATACCTTGACCAATTCACATCTTCAAACCATGAAGTAATATGTCATACTCTGCTTCATTGTTGCTAGTTGAACGTGGTAGATTGACCATCTCTTTCATGACCACCTCTCCACTTGGACTGAGCAACACTAGCCCTCCCCCTGCTTTTCTTATGGCTCATCGAGAAGATCCATTAAAGAACAAGGTAAAAGCATTAGGAATACTTTTTGGTGGTGGTAATGGTAGGGTCTTTACTTTAGGGACCTTAATCTCCTTTTCATGCACCCTACAAGTGAGAATCCTTGCAAATTGTGCACGCACACTATCTTCTACCTTGAAAGAGTAATGGAACTCTTGCAACTGTATAATCCACTTAGAGATTCTAGTACTAAGATTCATTAGAGATGACACCCAAGGGAAAAAAATTTCTGCAGTGAGAATTACAAAAGGTTTTGGTAGCAAGTGGGATCTAAACTTTCATGCCGCAAACATGAGAGAAAGCATCATGACTTCTGTTTCTGTGTAGCCTCTCTCCAAAGCATTCATGAGTCTACTAGCAAAGTAGATGGATCGCATCCTGGTAATGTAGGAATCTTGTTGTAGCAATACAACACCAATTGTTTCTTCCCCAACACTAGAGCTAACAAAGAATGTGTACTCCCAACAAGGAGGCATAAGTGTTGGTAGTTCTGACAAAATGACTTTGATGTTACAAAAATATTCTTCAAGATCATCAGACCAAACAAACTTGACTTGTTGTGTCAATTTTTGCTAGGAGTGAAGTAACTCCGAGGCTAAGTAAATGAAGCGTGACATATACTTCACCTTTTGAATAAATGAGATGACCTCCTTAAGACTCTTGGGTGATGGTAACTCAATAAGAGCCTTTGCCTTTGACGGGTCCACTTTGATGCCTTTGTAAGAAACTTTGTGACCAAGCAAGATCATTTCATTCTCACCTATGTGGCACTTGTTGGGGTTGAGTTGACCTTCCATGACGTAGAGTTTCTTCAAACCCTCTTCTACATCTTGTAGATGCAATGATTTTGAGCTATAAATGCAAAAATCATCAATAAAAACCCTAATGGACTTTCCAAAGAATGCTTGAAACACCATGTTTATGAAGCGTTGGAAAGTTGTAGAGCATTTGTCAAGCCAAATGGCATGACTCTGAAAGCATAACAACCCCAAGGAGTGATGAAGGTTGTTTTTAATTGATCCTCCAATGCAATACATATTTAAAAGTAACCTGAGTAGCCATCACACACAGTGTATGTCTCGTGACCAGCTACCTTGTTTAATATCTCATCGTAAAATGGGAGGGGAAAGTGATCTCTCTTTGTTGCCTCATTTAGTGGACGGTAATCCACACACACCCTCCACTTTCCATTCTTCTTGAGAGTGACAACCACTAGAGAGACCTACTCTGAATTCTCCACTGGATAAATGAAACCTGCTACTAGAAGCTTTCTTACCTCCTTAAGTAAATCCTGCTCTTTGATGACTCCTAGGCTTCGTAG
Source organism: Adiantum capillus-veneris (assembly GCF_014529385.1). Taxonomy (NCBI): domain Eukaryota; kingdom Viridiplantae; phylum Streptophyta; class Polypodiopsida; order Polypodiales; family Pteridaceae; genus Adiantum; species Adiantum capillus-veneris. Next base: position 79,324,604 of record NC_140949.1, read on the forward strand.
CTTTTGATCCTTAGGTATGGCCTCTAGCTTTAGCTTGATCTTGTGTTGAACATCATCTACTCCACGCACGTCAATGTAGTCTTTAGCAAAAATCTTAGGAAACTTCCTTAGCACACATTTGAACTCCCCTCTTTCTTCAGTGTGGTTGATAGCATACCTCCTAGCATCCCTTTGTCTTGCACACCTTGGTTCTCTTGGGCTGCTCACTCTTTGAGTCTCCCCACCCATATCTGTGTCATGTGTCTCCTTCTCCCTCTCACTCTCCGTCTGTGGTGCTCCCCGATCCCCTTCAAGTACTGACCTATTCTTTAGAGCTTGGAACTCCCATTGAGCCCGTAACACATTAGAAATATTACAATGGCTTCTAATAAATCGAGAATTTACAATATGTGACCATTTTGGGAAAACGTGAAAAATGTGTAACTCCAATCTTTACTGCTTCTTCGTATTCATCCTCGATGTGCATCCGTACGTCTTTTGTCTTTAGCAGCTCCTGTTAACTCACGTTGACTCAGTTACACATTCCCCCCTTCCGATTTTAGTGCCCGTCCTCGGGCACTGTTGAAAGGTGTCCATGGAGGCAAGGGAAGGTTTTGATTGGTTGTTGATGGGCTGATCGTCTTCATTTGTCATTGAATTTGTTGATGAGGTTCAATTTGTTGCAGCATCTTCATTGGTTCGAGTATGTCTGAAGTGAGAGATGATGTTGCATTTGTCTGTTGTAATAGCATAATGATGTGGCTATTGTTTATTTATGAAAAGTATGTACAAGGGAAGTGGAATGATGAGGTTCTAAATTAGGGTCTAATACCTGGATGACCAAAGGGAAAAAACCCAGTGGGAAAACAGTACCTTTGGGATATGTGCATTATTGGAGTACTTATTAGTATGGGAAATATTAATAAAGTACTCAAGGAATTATTTGCTACTAGATATGGAATTAAAAAGGCAGCAAATATAAAAGGGTAGCATGATGGAACATTGATTTGCCTGTTGTAGTCCACTCAAGGTGCATAGATGGAAGCAAAAAAGAGTGTCTAATGCATATGTCCGATGATGGGACATCCTATTTATGCATACATAGAAATGCATGGGAAACAATATGCTATGCCAGAAAGATTTGGAGGGGTTCTTCAAAAAAGATGGTGTAGCTATAAAAGCAAATGACATGGATTTGCAAGCTGGCACCCCTTTAAGAATGTCGTTGTCAAGGATATGTGCTCTCATCTTACTGTGCACTATGCGTGAGTGTTGGACTCTACGACACTCCACCAACTATAAGTTAATAGAATTTGACTCAATGTTCATCTCATCCAGCATGAGCGACATGACTTAGATATGCCCAACTCTTCCAGATTGAGCGTAAACCTAATAACTACGACTCTTAGCACAAAGTCTAATATGACTTAAAGCTTTGGGACTAATGCTTTACTCATTTTATGACTCAGCAACCCGACTCTTACTATGCCAAAGAGTGTTTTTTGCACCCTGGCGACTTGACTTTTTACATTCTTGTGCTTACTACAAACATTTCTTCAAGTAAAAGTAAGCTTGAATCCTCAGAAAGAGTATTAGTGAAGGACCAAGTTGGCATTGAAGGTTTGCCATACATCCTATTTTATCTTCGTTGAATCTGCATTCTCATCGATTGGGTTGTCCTTCTTTGACTGTGAAGACTCCATTATCTATTTGATTCTCCAAGTGGGCTTGTTGATAGGATTCTTTGATGTTGTTGTATGCATGTTGTTGTATGCCTGTTGTTGTATGCCTGTTGTTCATTTTCGACATCTGGCTTTTGAATCGGAGCATTGGAAGACTTACAAATCCAAATCTCTTGATGACCTTTGTATCTCCATTGTTGACTTTACTTTGTTCTAGGTCTTGTTGAGTTCTTGAGATCCTTAAGCAAGCTTGGTGTAGTTGCAATTGGCTTGTGGTTGACTGGGTAGTATCCTTCTCCAAGAGGAAGATTCTTTGAAATCCGTCTTTGTTTTGTATCCTCTTGAAAGTTGTGGTTAACTTTAGCATCTTTTGATTGTGTTTTGTTGTATACCTGCTTCTTAGATATCCTAGGATATTGTCGAGGTTGATACCCAATGGGCCTTCTTTCTTGGAAGGGTCCCGACTTCACTTCATATGTGATCAATTGGAATTGGGCTGTGATGATCTGTGAACTTACTTCAATGGTGGTGGAGATGATTCCATGGAATTGGGCTGTGATGATCTGTGAACTTACTTCAATGGTGGTGGAGATGATTCCCCAGCATTCTGCTCGTGGGTCTCCAGGTATGCTCACAAATTTAGGAGCATCTTCCAGCTGTGGTTGGCCACATCTTTTCCAAGTGCGAAAATACATGAGGTTCTTATCTAACTGAAAATCAAGCTTTACTTCTCTTGACTGATTTTCTTCGTTCTCACCAACAATGTTGCACTTGATCATCTTAGGATTTTTTTTTGTAGTGACTTATTTTGCTATGGCAACATCCTTTGGTTGGAATTTATCTTCATTTTCTTTGCTTTGACCATCTGCCTTAATCAATGTTGACTCCACTGGTTGTGATACTGCACTTTTTTGCAATTGTTAAGCATTATCTACCTGTATTTGAGTAACCTTTGATTTTAATAGATCCACTGTACTTTTTGGCAGAATCTCTCTCTTTGGAGAAGATTTCGGTGGTGACCTTTGTGTAGCTTTCTGAACTTTAGCTTTCGTTAATTTTGACTTATCTGTTACATGTTCAGGCAGCTTGAGGCTTTGCATCATCTTCGGATAGTCTTTGACTTCAGTCGTACAATCCATATGGGTTTGTACAAGGTTTTGATCTTACTCATATTCATTACCATGTGCATCTTGATATGCATATGTGAGCTTGGTCACATGTAACTGTTTGAACACTATTGGATTTGTCGGCTTTTTACTCTAACTTCTTGTGGAGATCAGCTGAAACTTTTGTCCTTGATGATCTTCATATAAGCATTTGTCTGTAGACTCTGATGGAATTTGGGTCAATTGGAAACTTCCAACAACCATATGATCTTTCAATGGTCTACTTTGAAGGGGTCTGCTGACTAGAAGCTCTAGGGCTTCTAACTGGTGTAGCATTTCCTGGTACATAAGCTAAACTTGATGGATTTACAGCTCCCCCCTTCCTAGGCTGATCATTATAGCCTGCTTCATTGTAAGAGTTCAAAAGGGTTTGGCTCTGGTTTAGTCTCACCTTTTGGGACTGGGAAGTCACACTTTGGGTAGCACTATTGATGTTTGGCATCTGTAAACCTTTTGCATAGTTTCATATGTATCTTCTTGAAACATGACAAATTATTCCCCAAGTCAAGCTGTAGATAGCATTATCTTTGCCCTAATATTGTCTATCCCATGGGTCTCCTATGATATGAGCTTCTGTGGTTTCAGGACCCAAGACATCATAGATGCTAGACTCTCGTCTATATCTATGATTGTTTTGGTCAAAGTATATGCTCGTTTGGTCACAACATCGAAGCTTGATTTTTGATGGAGGAAAGTTTGGCTTTGAACAGATTTCTGGGTTCACTCGGGTAATATCCTTCGGCTCTAGAGAGGATAGGCTATACTAGATTCTTTCATCTGAAATGAACCATCCTTTTTGATCCATCACTGGACGCACTTCTATGAGCTGGTATGTGGGCCGTTCAAACACTAGTTGATCCTTTTTGTACAGTTTTCCTTTTTGGTCTACATAGTGTGCATATGAATTATGTGTACCATATAATGCTAACAACATTCTGTTTGATGTGTCCCTTAGACTCGCACACTTGTGGCAGTGGATGCAAAATCATTTGCAAACCTAACAGTCTTTTCAACCTTCGGTGATAACTGGACCCCTTGACTAAATTCATGCAGGAATTTGTTATTCAAAGAATCAATTTTAAGCTTTTCAGGTGTCTGTGCATCTTTATGCTCGTTTTGAACTTGCAGTGCTTTTACTGGTGCTTCTAATGGTAATGCAAAATCATCTGATTGCATTAAAAGTGACAAGTTAAATGCACTTGCATCGAGATTCGTATTTCCAATTTGCTATGTACCTTGCTTGGCGGTTGATGTGTCCTTGTTGTCTGGATTTCTTGGATAATACTCAAAAAAATGTCCACTTTTCGTCCACAATCTGAGCAATACGCCATGACTGGTGGTATTTCATTTGGTTCTATCATGTGAAGCTCTAGCTAAGAAGCTTTTTCTTCTATGTTGGCCAAGTAGTCGCCCTCTTCTTTTAAGCAATTGAGCATCAAGCTGTAGCTTGCTCCATCTTGACCTTTGTACCGCCTTTGGCTTGGTTCTCCAATTAGACTAGCTTCTATTGGTTGATCTTTTGGATCTTGCAATTATGGCTCTCAACTGTAGATTTGACCACTATAATCCATGTACAATGACCTTGATTGCATATGCACTAACTGGATGCTTTGTAGACTTGTGCAAGTTTCTAGATAAACACTTGGGTTGATCTTTTGCACTTCATCTTTGAGCTTGCAATACCTAGCTCCACTGAAGTCTATGAACATCTGGGAGTTTTCTAAATCTGGCTTTACCCTGATCAATATGATCTTGGATCCTGTGTTGCTTTTATTGCTCATAAGATACCTATGACCTTATGTATCTGTGTACAAAACCTTATCCCCATTGTAGCCATATAGCTATAAAATTTTCTCTGTTGCAGTTGTGCATGTGTTGCCACTGCTACTAGCTTGCTCTGTTGTACTTGAACTCTCAGCTCAACTTGAGTCCATGTCGGCGGGTTCTGTAAAAACTGTCTTTTGGCAGGTTTTGATTTTGATTAGCAGAATTTCTGCTGCTCGTACTAGCCTAATCTGCAATCACATGTGAGTTGTGTCCCTGTTCGTTTGATTAGAAGCTAATTTGCAATGCAATGGCTTGCTCTAGCCAATTTCTAGCATGCAAAATTTGAAATTTGACTACTGCTCAATCGGCTATGAGTTGGTCGATTTTTCACTTTTTCTGGCTGTTTGCTCGATTTTTCTTGGCCTCTGTTCTCGATTGTGCTCGCTTTGTGGTGCACTTCTCCGGCTTTGCTTTTTGCTTTTTGGGCTTTTGATTTGCTCGTTGTGCTGTTTGCTCGGTGTGTGATTTTTAATTTTTAATTTTTGGGTTTTTTTAAATTTTTTTGGCTCTTTTTGACACTTTCGAGGACTTTCTTTTTATTTTTCTTAATTTTTTGTGAAATTTTATTTTTTCTGTATTTCTTGGGAAGGTTTTGATTTTTTTATAATTTTTTGTAAACCTGTTGATTTTTTGGTAATTTTCTATTTTTTTCATAAATTTTAGAGTTTTTATAAAATTTTTGATGGTTTTATGAAATTTTTTGTGATTTATTTCGTTTTTCAGGACAATTTTGGATTTTTAAAAGAATTTTTTGTGTTTTTATGAATTCTTTGATTTTATGGTGATTTTTTTGATCAATTTTGATTTTTTATGAAACTTTAAGAAGTTTTTTAATTTTTATGAATTTTTTATTTTTTTGTTGATTTTTTTATGTTTTTCTTATTTATTTTTTTGTAAAATTTTTATGATTTTTTAATCCTTTTTAGATTTTCATTGATTTTTTTAATGTTTTAATTGTATTTATGGTTTTTTAAATGGCTTTTTTGACTTTTTAAATGACTTTTTTAACTAACTTATACTAACTAAGGCTAACCTAACTTGGTGTTTGACCTCCTGACGTGGCGTCTGCACGCAGGCAGGCAACGGCGCGCAGCGCGAAGAAGACGAGGGCAGGGGGTTGTGAGCGGGTAGCACGCGCAGCAGGCACGCAGTACAGGCTGGAGAGAGAGAGAGAGAGAGAGAGAGAGAGAGAGAGAGAGAGAGAGAGAGAGAGAGAGAGAGAGAGAGAGAGAGAGAGAGAGAGAAACAAGACGTGCCTGGCGGCGCGCTGAAGACAGCACTCGAGGAGAGACTCCGAGAGAGAAAGTTAAGAGGGGAGTGTGCGCGTGGGCGACAGCGGGAGAGAGAGTTAAGAGCCCAGCGCGCCAGCAGGGCACGAATCCGCACGATTTGGCATGTAGCGAGGAGAGAGAGTGAGAGGAAGTTAAAGTAGGAAGAAGAGGAAGGTAGTTCACGAAGGGCTAGAAAAATATATTTTTCATAACCGAAGAAAATAAGGCCGACTAGAAATTCTTCTGATTTTTAGGTCAAAATTTAAATCTTTTGCCGGTAATTATACTAAAATATGTGAAAACTTCATGGTTTTCTTTAAGGCAAGCTCAAAATCTAGCCGTGATTTTTAGGATTTCAACGGGTTAAAATACATTGGACCCCGGTTTTGTTTTTCTAACACTGGGTTCACGCACTGTTTCGAAAGGCAGAGAGAGAAAGAGAGTAAGTTAGAGAGAGAGAGAGAGAGAGAGAGAGAGAGAGAGAGAGAGAGAGAGAGAGGGTGGGAAATGATATATGAACGTTTTAAGAGGCCAAAATGACCTACGAGACCAAACCGTTGCAAACTGATGAATCTGATACCATGTCTGGATACATAGAATAAAATGAAAGTAGAAGAACTACTAGGGTAGTTGGAACTGTGTGGGGTATGAAAAGTTACATCCATGGATGTGTGTGTGTGTGTGTGTGTGTGTGTGTGTGTGTGTGTGTGAGAGAGAGAGAGAGAGAGAGAGAGAGAGAGAGAGAGAGAGAGAGAGAGAGAATAAAATGAAGATATATTAACGTCTTCAAAAGGTCAAAATGACCTATGAGACCAAACCGTTACAAACTAGTGAATCTGATACCATGTTTGGGTACATAAAATAAAGTAGATAAAACTAAAGTAGAAGAACTACGAGGCTAGCTAGAACTATGTGGGACTAGCTAGAACTATGTGGGGTATGAGTGATCATCGAAACTTTTTGCACTTTTGTGTGTGTGTGTGTGTGTGTGTGTGTGTGTGTGTGTGTGTGTGTGTGTGTGTGAGAGAGAGAGAGAGAGAGAGAGAGAGAGAGAGAGAGAGAGAGAGAGAGAAACGAAATCAAGAGATAGGTAGAGAGAAAAAGAGGGACAATGATAGAGAGAGAAATGGTTAGAAAGGGGGATAGAGAGAGAAGTAGAGGATCGAAGATTGATAGGGATAGAGAGAGAGGAGGAGGAAAATATTTAGAGAGAGAAGAGATAGAAAGGGAGAGGTGGTGAAATAGAAAAATACATAGAGAGTTAGCGAGAGAGAGAGAGAGAGAGAGAGAGAGAGAGAGAGAGAGAGAGAGAGAGAGAGAGGGAATTTATGGATAGAACTAATGATGGACAACGTTCAATTTACATTGCTCGAGTGATTCAAGTCGTAAGAGAAAGAGTACTTTTCTTGATCCGCTTTATGAAATTTGTCAAGAGCAAGGGGTTTGAGGGTAAGCAGGACCATGCCGCCGCCGAAGGCGGTGTCATTTTACTAGTTCTCATGATGAAAATCAGTCTTGGGTTGTCGTCCTCTCACATGTAGGATTCGAGCTGTTCTGATTGGACGATGACTAGTCCGCCTTTGCGTTGGGACCATGGATCCCATACCCATTGCCCACCCTCGTCGGCTGTAATCTCAGCATGCAGTGAACTGGGGGTGAAGTAGGGGTGAACTAGGGGCGGGTAAACTGGGGGTGAACTAGGGGCAGGTAAACTGGGGGTGAACTAAGGGTGAACTAGGAGCAGGTAAACTAGAGTTTGATCATGTGCCATGCCAACATGGGCAACGACACGCGTTAGCATGGTGGGAGGGCATTTGTGTGGCAATCGAGACGTCTCAGGTTCGACTCACATCCCACGAGAGGTGGGTGAACTAGGGGGGTGAACTATGAGTGAACTCGGGACGCCATTTTTGCCGCAAGCTCACCCCTAGTTGACCGAGTCGACGACGAACTGTTGAGATTGCTTGCGATTTTCGCTTCTCTTTTCTTGGAGCCGTGCCATATAGTGACGAGGATTGCCATGGCAAATATAGACTGAGGCCGGACTACAAGGACGGGAGTAATTTTAACTCGCAAGAACACCCCTAGTTCACCGAGTCGACGACGAACTGTTGAGATTGCATTGCGATTTTCGCTTCTATTTCCCTGGAGCCGTGCCATATAGTGACGAGGATTGCCGTGGCAAATATAGACTGAGGCCGGACTACAAGGACGGGAGTAATTTTAACTCGCAAGAAGCGTCAATGGCGAAGCTCCGTCTCTTTGTGGATCGTCTGTCGCAGCCTTCTCGCGCAATCATCATTTTCTGCTTGTAAGTTCTGCTGCTACCCGCTCCCCCATTCCTTCTCTTCCTTACTTAATGTTTTCATTGCGAGCAGAGCAAATGGGCTTGATGCGGAAGAAAACCTGGTCGATCTGGGAAAGGGAGAGCACAGAAAGCCCGAGTATAAGGGTCTCTCTCTCTCTCTCTCTCTCTCTCTCTCTCTCTCTCACACACACACACACACACACACACACACACAAACGTGCGCACATATGCGGGAAGCAGCTCAAAGCTTGTGTTTCTGATGTTGTATTCTTTCTCAATCATCTCCTTTTCTCTGTTTTTGCAGCGATCAATCCCATGGGCCAAGTGCCTGCCGTAGATGATGATGGATTCTATTTGTTTGAGAGGTAATCTGCAAGAGCCTACTCATTTTTCTGTGTGTTGGGTTACGTCGGATGTTAAGGGTTGTATTTTGGTTTTCATGATGTAGTCATGCAATTCTGCGGTACTTAGCTAAGGGTTGTATTTTGGTTTTCATGATGTAGTCATGCAATTCTGCGGTACTTAGCTTCTGCATACCCCAACGTCAAGGAACACTGGTAAGGGCTCTGTGCGTACACTCCCGAGAGAGAGAGAGAGAGAGAGAGAGAGAGAGAGAGAGAGAGAGAGAGAGAGAGAGAGAACTTAGTACTAATCTTCATTCAGTTTCCCATCTTCTTGTGACTACACCAATCAAATGGGCGTTATTAATGTTTATCTATAAAAGCCTTGCGCCTTCATGGATGCAAAGCCTCATTTTCATCATCAAATATATCTTATGCATCGGCCTTAGGTACCCAGTTGATGTCAAAAAAAGAGCTCAGATTGAATGTATATTGGATTGGCATCATACAAATCTTCGGCGCGGCTCAGGTGCATACCCTTTGTTGCATACTTGTTGCAATTGGGAGACTAGTAGAAGGTTTCTTAACTTACATTTTGTTGGATGGCTTGCATATAGCTGGCTTGGTAATGAACCGTGTCATTGCGCCTGCTCTGGGTCACCCTTTAGATCCCAAGGCTGCCTCTGAGTGTGAGGCCCTCGTAAAAGCATCACTTGACACGATAAATACTCTCTGGTTGAACGAAGATGGATCATTCTTGAAGGGCAGTTCGGAACCTTCCATAGCTGACCTGAGCTTGGCTTGTGAAGTGACGCAATTGCAGGTACTTTGCTCTTTTGATAAAGCCTCAGTGAAGAAGGAGATAGGCCTACATTTGAATGTTTTGCTATTTTCTATACTTAGTGGACGCCTACCTTTGCATGAAATTTCGTTTCTATTATTTGTCTTGTTTTTTTCAACGTAAGCAGAGGCAAAGATTGATTAGAAACCTGAAGAAAGTACACGATGGTGAGCCCATCGTCACTATAATCCTAGAGTGCATAGGATCCTCTGAATTTAATGTGGCATTTGTCTCTCTCTTGTTTTCTTTTTGGGATGCTTTTTATATGGAGAAATGCAAATGATGTACGTGTGGATGTTAATCTTGAGCCTGTTGGTGCTCGCCATGAAAGCTTTTTGTTTAAACCCTCTAATGCGAGCAATGTGTGTCGGTGGATGTGAAAAGTTTCTAGGCGAGGAGACGAAGGCCAAGATTTTGAGTCCGTATCCAAAGGTGAGGAATTGGCTTGATGCCGTGGAGAAGGCTACATCTCCTCATTTTGAGTCTGCACATGAAAAGCTGCGGACGTTGGCAGCCATATTCGAGCAGAGAAGGGAATCCCAATCCTCTGAACAACCTGCTGCTCAATCAGATTTGTAAGTTCGATATGCATTAGTGCTTGTAACACTATATGAACGATTTTTTTGTGACTTATTGTATTGTTCATCGACTGCCTTCTTGCTCTCCGATGCTCTCGCGGGCCGAATTGGCATAGTACTTTGTAATGAAGATAATTTTATGTTGAGCTTACTTGTGTTTGCAAGGCTGTGCAAGAGGTGCATATCTTACCATCTTGGAAAACTTGCAGCCCACAGGTCTCTCTCTCTCTCTCTCTCTCTCTCTCTCTCTCTCTCTCTCTCTCTCTCTCTCTCGCAATCTGATGCTTTGCATCATCTATTTCTACGGTATCACACCAACACACACACCCCCGCATGTTCGCAGGGGTTGAACCATAGCAGGCGTGCTTAAAGCCCCACACCATTACCGCTAGGCCAACTCCCCTTGAATCTCTCTCCACATTTTACACATTCCTCTCCCAATCACGATGTGCACTCTCAATTACGAAGCTCATTTCCACAATTCTTAAGCATTGAGAGTCACTTATCAGCTCCACAACCCCCACATGATATGTTTTTTATGGTGCCATAGGTCCTATTTGATCTTGAGGACGATAATGAAAATACTCTCTCTCTCTCTCTCTCTCTCTCTCTCAAAAGTCTATCCAACAAGCTTTGAACTCGATACATATTACCTAATAGGGATGTGGGATAACCAATCTACCACACTTGGGCGATAGGTCATTCTACCTTCTTTTCTTGTTCTTTTCCTCTCTCACAAATGCCGAGTTTTTTGGTGTGCCTTGCATGTGAAAGCATTGAGGCAATTTGTAGATTTCCAAACCAATAAATGGCTTTAGCTTAGAACAATGACAGAAGCTTCTTGTGCATTTTCATAACCAGTAGTCGAAAAATCTCAAGAATTGTGGGAGTACAAAGGGAAGTGACATGTTTGCTTGGGATTGTATATTTGGCAAGAATTGTCACAAGCAAATGATAAGTTTGGCAAGGATTATTGCCTTTCATTGCAAGATGATTGTTTAAGAAATTGTTAGTTATGGCTTAAACATGTGCACTATGATTTTGGGAGCTAGAATTAATCCTTGGACTAGGAACTTCATTCTTGAGAAGCTACATGCTTGACAATTCAAACTAGACCATGGATTTTAAGCTCAAGAGGATTAAACATGGACGTTGTCTTTGTTGGTGGAACGTGTTTTGAATACGAAACCCAATGCTGAGTACTCAAGCCCAATGTATACTTGGCTCTAAAAAGT
>NC_140949.1:79340831-79463331 GCF_014529385.1 Adiantum capillus-veneris
CTGTTATTTAGCTTGGTTATTTTTTACTGCTAACATTGCTAATATTGGTCTCATAATGGCATGGTTATGATAAGAGTATGGTTTACAGATGGCTTCTACCTACCCTGGGTGTTTTCTACCCTCGAAGAATCTCCTGCTCCTTGATATTTTTATGGATATTATTGGAATAAGTAATCTTGCTGGATGTTTGATGATGAATGGGGAACTTTGCTTGTAGTACTAGTTGGATGATCCCGATGGGTTGTTTCTTATTCATGTTTGGTCTAACTACCACTTATTTGCACTCATGACAAAAATGAAATGGTGATGGGTTTTTGCTCTTTAGCTTCTATAGTCTTCAAGATTGATTGATGGTTTCTCTTTTGCTTCTATGACTGTGATGGTTCCTTGCCTTTGATATTACTTTGCACAGACCAAAGCTTGGATTTATGGCACCATGAAAATTTTGATCTTTCATATAAAAAAATCCTTGGTAAATGCACTATTGTATAATATTGGATGGGGAGATAAGTTTGAACTCTTTGATAAAGCAAAAGGTTATTTCAAAGTAAGTCTTTTATGATCATGGGGATACTACTATGAGAATGTAATTTTGGCTTTGAAAGTTCAACCTAGAAAAAAAATTGGGAACTACATAAGTTATTATCATATTTTTATACTTTAAGTAATGTTTAGGACAATACCTAGTCTAATAATTTTTAAGTATAACATGGATAACAACTAATAGGTTCTTGTTGGGGTAAAGGCGTTGTGTTTTTGTCGGGTCGGACGTCCAGTGTTCGATCGCCCACTGTGTATACACACTTTTTTATTTATTTTTTATATAAGAATAAAGAGCACCTCACTCATCGATTGAACCACTTCTTGAAGCTGTTTCACCCACACAAGGTTTCGTGCTCTTTCCCTTCCCTACACGCACCGCACTGCGCACTCATACACTCAGTGGTATCAAAGCTTTGGCAACAACAAAGATCGACATGTACGATAGCTTACCGATGACAGACACGAAGCGACGAAGCTTAGCCATGGCAGCTTGAGCTCGACGACAACAGATCCAACTCGACAACGTCAAATCGAAGTGGATCGATAGGATCCGGCATGTGCAACTCTCCTTGTGGAGACGCCATGAAATCTTAGCAAAACAGGAAGCTTTGCGTGAAACTAAGCAAAGGGTAAGCATTTGACAAAGCTTGAAAATCAAAGCATTGGAAAGCTTGTAGAACTTTGGGAGAAATCAGCTCTGCAGTAGCAAATTGAGGCTTTTCTTTTACCTGCAGAAGGCTTGAAAACAATTCACTTGTTTGCTTTAAAGCATAGAGATTGAGGATTTGAAGCATAGCAATAAGTTAAAAGCTTCGGGAATTGTTTTCAAAGGTTGATGGGGAGCTCAAAGGCAAAAGGAATTGAAGCCACATAAGGGAAAAACAAGGAAGGGACACACACACACACACCTCTGTGAAACAAAGAATTGGATTATCTTTTTTCTCTCAACTCTAAGAGTATGTGCAAGGGTGTGTGCATACACACGTTAACAAGATAGAGAAAGAGCGAGCGAGTGAGAGTGAAAGCGACTTCGGCTAGTAAGCCCGGACATCAGTCGGCATCAGTCCATTTTTTAGCGTTTTCCTTGGCATCGAAGACTTCCGTCTGCCGATGGGAGGCGACCTCGACATCAATTTTCGACACTGATTTGGCATTTTGCATCAACTCGGCCTCGGGTTTGAGCATCGGTGATTAGCCGTTCAGACATCGATTTTGACACCAATTAGGCGGCTACTCGGCTAGCATTCTTCCGTCTAGCGGCGAAAGACGGCATTGATGACTTTCAACCTCGACACAACAAGCAACAATAGAGCAAGCACGGCATCGGCTCTCCTTTAGCGCCCATTCCAGAGTAGATTTGGCTCCAACGTAGTCTCCATGACCATTATGGCTTCGGCGTTCTCCAGTTTCCGGCTTCGATGTCACATACTGGCCATACGGCTCCGACGGCTCATTCCGGAGTGACTTTTTCCTAGAGCGCACTCATCTCTTGGTAGGTTTTTTTGGTCGACGTGTTTATCAACCGATAAGGTAATAGCTATCAGTTTCCCAACGGTTTTGCTCACAGGTTGCAGTGCAGCTTGTGTGGAGCACTAGAGAGTAGTTTTTGCACGGTCTTGTGCAGTTTCATGCTATGTATGCATTATGAGGATACAGTTGAGCTAGCTATAGCTCATAGGTAGCAGGTTTGCCAATTTTTGGATGGTTTATGGTTGAGATTGTACTTATGCTTTTGCCCAAATTACAGGGGAGATTCTGTCAAATTTTTCACAGATTTCTTGCCATACTTTGCTTCTTAGCCATTCACTTATGGTTGCAAATATGTGTGACAGTGTAGAGTCCACTACGGTGACTTTTGAGAGACGGCGGTCTCGTTCTTGCTAATACTTGCATTGTTGGCATTGTGGTCACACATAGCACATTAGACACCGTTGTTTCAGGCTTATGAGACAGCAGCAGAGATCTATGCATGGTGTACATGAGGTTTTGACACATGCTAGAGCAGTGGCTTCATATGCCAGTGACATGATGTCACATTTGCCTTTAGAGTTCCTCTTGATTACATGTCTTTATGCAGTGACACCTCTCCACGTTGGTTGCTAGATGAGGATGCAGTTTTCTATGTCACGCTGCATTGCGACTGGTTTAGCACCTTCTCTAGTGGGACTTTTGGTTGTCTACACTTGGCCGATGGTTCGGCATTTGACATAGAGGGTGCAGGATACGTTTGTTTGTCTTTGCCCATTGGTGCATCATACACGCTACGATATGTGCGCTATGTTCCTCAGCTGGGAAGGAAGTTTGATCTAAGTAAGACAGTTATCAGACTTTGGTTGTCAACTACTTCTTAGAGACCAGTCTTTCTAGATGCATTGTGGTTTATTAGTGATTGCCAGAAGAGCCCGCAATGGCTTGGTATATCCTATGCATGTGTCTGACGTACGAGACGATGTAGTCTCGGTTTTGTTGCTGGCATGCTTTGAGCGAGAGACGAAACATGTCTCTTCTGCAGGTGAGCTCCACCATGCTCATGAGGCAAAGAAATTAGTTGTGCAGGATGTGCCAGTAGACTCTGTAGAGACATAGGTAGAGCGGCAGTGCTCTAGTGAAACACAGCAGGTGTTTTCAGACCTTGTGCAGACAGAGGTAGAGTAGGTCCACTCCCTAGAGACACAGAGAGAGCTGACAGATATAGAGTTTTTTTATATGCTTATGTTAGAGGATGATGATTTGGTGCGAGGGTGCACAATTTTGCCTATGGGAGACAGCGACTTAGGTTTCCCAATGTCGGCAGTGACACATCCATACACAATGGGTAGTCCTGATGATGCAGTGATTGCAGATAGCACAGGGGAGGCAAGTACAGCCAGTTTTGTATAGATTTCATCAGCGTTTGGGCATTTCATGTTTGAATTACTAGTGTCGAGGCCCGATCTAGCAGCTGCAGTGGGAGCATTTGCGGCAAGGGTTGTCAGTCATACAATGACTGACACTAGCATAATGCTTTGTGGAGCGTTGCAGACCATACAGAGTAGTCTGTGGGATTTACATGCAGGCTCTAGCATGGGTACGCACACTTGCCTACCACCAGAGCCGATGCGACTGCGTGTAGATTGACAGAGTGAGGTAGTGGGCATAGGTTGAGAGAGTCTCTCGCTTAGTTTCTTGTACATACTAGTAGTTTAGCTAGTAGGTCTCACTTATCGGTGCATCATCTTTAAGTGGGAGTTAGTTTGGGTAAAGGCACTGCACCTTTGCCCGGGCCGGACGTCCAGTGTCCAACCACCCACTGTGTATACACACTTCCTTATTCTTTACATGAGATGAAGGAACTTGGAATCATCACCAGAACTTGTAAGTTTTTCCCTACTCAAAAAATGTATATTCTAAGGGAGCTAAGCACAAGAAACTATACCAAGGTATGATTTTTTCTATACATTCATGCAATGATTATTAAATTTTTATGGATTTTTTGTGGAATTTTTCTCGCTTTCACTTTTATTACTAACCTAGTACCAATGATCCCTCTTTGCATACTTGAAGTTTTAGATGATGGTTTGCATTTTCTTAGAGATTATTCTCATATCTCACACAACTCCCATATGACCTACTTAATCATCTACTTTGAGTGGCTCCGACTCCAAGAATCTCTAGATTTGTTGGTTTATTGATAATTCTAAGTACCTACATTTAAAGATCATTTTTTGTTTGATTTGCTAAGTTCAAACACGTAGGATAATTCATGACAAGGTTTCACAATACCACCATAAGTCCTCTTCTACTATTGGTTTTCCATTCACAAAGTCACTTAGAACATTGGGATAAAACTATGCTTGCAACATTCTATAAGATTCTAGGCTAATTCTCTACTTGTTACACAGTCAAATATCCAAATTAACATGTGATTTTTAGCTCTTATTTTTTTGTGCATACTAGCTCTTTTAGTACAAGACCATGCCAAAATCCTCAAAGAGCCTACTCATTCAACAACGATACACATATTTAAATCATATGGTGTGCTTATCAGTTTTGCTACTTACTATATCATCAAGAAATCTCAAGGTATGTTATTTCTTAATGAATTTCAATCATATACATCTAACTAGCGCATTCAAATTTTCTTAGATGAGTAAGTTTCTATATGTAATTTTCGCTATTTATTTCCTTGTTTGTCTTAATATCTCATCATCATGAACCATCTCTCACAACTCTGTTTATACTACAATCTACCAATTTAATATACTACTGTGATAATAGTCACCTTCTTTACTTTCTTGTATGTTCTTTTCTTAAAAGACAATCTCAGGGGACGAGAGACCAAGCCGTTTACAACAAGGGAGACTACCACTGGACAATTTTAGAGAAAATATATTTTTTATTTACCTACATTTTCTTCTGAACTATGAAACAAACTATCTCTTAAGTCGTGGATTGTACTTGCATTGATTGGAATTACTCTTGAGATTCTTTTTCATAAAAAATTAAATGAGATTTTTTCTTTACCCACATTTTCTTATGAACTATGAAACAAACTATCTCTTAAGTCATGGATTTTAGTTACATTGATTGGAATTACTTTTAAATTTATCTTTCATTCCTAATGGCTTAAAAAATATTAAAAGGTATTCTTAATTCAAAGATTCCCTCAATAACAACAAAAACAATGTGCCAATCTATAGCACGCAACAACAGGCAATGACGAAGCACGTAGATTTGTAACAATATCAGCTGGACATGAGAAGAATGTATACAACTTTGAGAGAGAGAGAGAGAGAGAGAGAGAGAGTGCAAGGACACTTTAAAGAGAAGAAAATGCTAAAGGGAAAATAAAGGAGAAGAAAAACACAAATATACAATGTGGATTCAACCACCTCTTCATATAGACAGAAAAGGTCTTTAATTTGACTTTCCACCTTCATCTGTCTTTTCATTTTCTAAACTCCCTTCACTTACGCACTGATAGCCGTTTTTTGGCTTTCGGTAATTTCCATAGTGAGCTACCTCACCCTACCAAAATCGCCCAAACATTGTGGCTATCCCTACCTTTTCATTGTACATAGGTGTGTGTGTGAGTCAGGGGAACTTTTCCCATATCTCCTTAAAAATCCTCACTTAACTAGTCACTGGACTAGTTGAGCCAAAAAAATAAATAAAAATAAAAGCCAAAGTATGTTATGGCCCTTTTGTGTATAAGTATTTCATTGTATATAGGGCCTAAATATAGAGGTTTTTATTATAATTATTTTGGTATTTATTTAAATATTTTTGTCTAGGTGTGAAAATTTTGCTAATTTTTGGATCTACCACCGGTGAGAGAGGTCTTTTTTGTGGGTCCCAGTCTGCCCACTTTTCTCACAAGTAACCCATACTCTTCTCTCGCCTCCTTTCCTACTTCCACACACACACACACACACACACACTCATTTCTCTCTATTCCTCACTCAAACCTGCAACTTCCATGGTTTTCTCTCATCCTCTTCACCATTAGCATCCCCTCTCACACCCATAGCTCTCTTTTGAAGCTACATCCACCATCTCCATATCTCTCTCTATTACTCCCATATTATAATTTTATTCTACCCTCTCAAGAATGCATAAAAAATCAACAACCTTACCATACTTAATCTCTGCAAAATGAAGATTTTTAATCAACAAAACCCTCATTCTCTTTGTGGTGATTCAACTATGGCGGCGGCGTGAAAATAAGAAGAATAAGAACGGCGATCACTTTCAACAATCTACACAAGGGAGAGTCCAAGATTCCTCAAGGATTCACCATCTCAAGGGTGAGCCCATCTCATTCACCCCTCTTTCCTCAACCCTTCAAGTCATTCTATCCATTGTAGCTATATTACTAACTTTTTTTTAGTGATTACTGACATTAACTGCTAACCCTTTCTTGTAAATTGAACCTACTCTACTTTACCTTGGAGTAGGCAACCTCACACAAAAATCACTCACCTCTCTAGAATCTTCTCTATTTCACCTCAATAATTATCTCCTCTTGATCCCACATCCATGTGATTCAAGAGACAAGAGAGTGTAGCTTTGGCTTTAACCCATTTGGTTAGATAGTCTATGGCCACTATGATCTAATGAGCACGCATACAATATGTGGGAGATGCTATCGGTCTTGCAAAGTCTATGCATCATTCGGCAAAAGCACTTGCCTCCATCATTGGTCCTAAAGGCATTTTGTCTCTTTGTATAAATACGTTCGTTTGTTGACATTTGTTGCATCTTTTCACATATGCTCCAACATCCATGAACAAGGTTGGCTACCAAATTCCTACAACAAGAATTTCTTTTTGTCGTTTTGTCAGCAAAAAAATATCCGCCTACTTGTCCAAAATGAGCTTGCTAAAGACTTGAAATGTATTCATTTTTCATGACACACATTTGTAATTCATTGTCCTTTCCTCTCTTCTAGAGGTGATCGTCAATCGGCACGTAACTTTTAACTTTGATTTGGATGGATTTCATTCTTGCTTCACTTAACCCTTCTTGTAAGGTTCCTTTTGTCAGGTAATCCACAATATATGAGCTCCACTAAAGTGTGACCGTTACTTTAAACAATGTTGCATGTTCTATAGGTACCTAAGTTGCACAAATGTTGCATGAACTAATGTAATCATGAACACTTATTTGCATTCTATGCTAATATATATCAAGTCTCATCAATCTTTGAAATGTTTTCACTTTTTCATTGTGAATTCTTGTGTTTGCACATGAGCTTTGCTCAAGTACATGTTTCTCTTTGTTGGCTCTATACATAGTCTCAGTGTAAAGTTATTTTCTTACTTGTATTGCTTTATAGCTACTAGCATGAGTGTGTGTGTTTTCTCAATGATTGATGACTCCCTTTCAATTTATAGTGTACTCATGGTGGTGAGAAAATGTGTGACATGTTCACTCCACCTTCGCACCATATTAATGTAGAAAAGATTAGAATCTGGTAGGTCATCATCAACTCCACTGGGTGCTTCCCCATAAGTCAATGTAGACAAATGATCAGCTCTCTGGTGTGTGGCTCCTTTTTTTACTACTACGGTGAAATCAAACTCAAGAAATATGATAAACCATTGAACAATATGTCTTGTATTGCAGGGTTTATTCACCAAGTATAATAGTGCTTGATGATCCACACACAAACTTTCTAGCGAGAAGGTAGTGTTTGAATTTATTACAACATGGATAATTTATATCCCTTCTCTCTCCATGATCGTGTAATTCTTCTTTTGCACTACTAAGCTACCTGTTAGAGTAACATATGGGAAAATCCATGGTGTTCTCTCTAGACTGTGCTAAAATGCATTCGATGGCATAATTCGATGCATCAATACGGACATGGAAGATCTTTGTCCAATCAAGAGCTTTCAAAATCGGAGTTGAAATCAATCTCTACTTCAATAACAAGAATTCTTCTTCTCATTCGTCGATCCACTCAAATTTTGTGATAAGATCACAGAGAGGTTTGACAATGATTGCATACATATAGATGAATATTCTATAGTAATTGCAATGGTCCATAAAGGCTTGTACCTCTCTAACTTTTTTTTGGTCTTGGTAAAGAAATAATCACTTGAATCTTCTCAAGATCAGCGAAAATGCCATTCTTGGACACAAGGTACCCGAGAATTTTCCTTGTCTAAACATGAAGACACATTTCTCTAAATTCAAGCAATACGATAGATTTTTCACTTCTCAATTCACATTCTTTATATGCTAGTAGATCAATAAAGAATACACGCATAAGTTGTCCATGTGGATAAGAATTGTCTTAGATATCCTTAAATGCATAACTCATCAACCTCTAGAATGTGGTGGGTGCATTGGTTAAGCCAAATGGCATCACTCAATATGAAAATATGCCCCATTCTATGGCAACGGCTATCTTATGCTGATCCTTTGGCTTTATAGCAAGCTGGTTGTAGCCTAAGAATTCATCAAGAAAACTGTAAGCTTCCTTTCCTGCAACTTGCTCAATCACATGATCAGTAATTGGGAGGGATAGTTGTCTCTAAAAGTAACCACATTTACCAGCTTGAGATTCATGAATACACGTGACTTTTTGTTATTCTTGGGCACTACAACAATTGGCGACACTTAAGTTGTGTGTTTGATCTCATAGATAATCTATCTCCTTTATCTTTTTTGCAAAGGTTTCATTGTATGTATAGTGACATTGTATGTGAGGATTTGCATCACTCTTAAGGGGTATTGTATGATGAAAAATGATTAGATCTACTCCCTTAAGGTCCTTCTATAACCATGCAAACACATCTCTATATTGTTTGAGTGTAGCTATCAATAGCTGCTCTTCCTCCTCTGTGAGGCAATGGAAAAATAATTGCCGGCTTTGGTTCCTCTCATGGTTCAACTAAGTCAATGCACTTGGAATTCTTAGGTCCATCATAAGATGTCCCTGATTCTTTAGTTTTCCACATTGTTTTTTGAACTATGATCTTTTGAATCTATCTGTCTTCAATCCTTCTTCACTCTTCACTTTCGTCGTCCAAAATTATTTCAAGGTTTGCTTTAGCTTTTGGTACTCTCATTTTTGGTCAATTTTTATCATCTTAGATGATGTTTTGGTTGTGTCTTTGCTCTTACCTTGCTCCTTTATTGAAGTAGGTTTTATGTATCCTAGTGTAATTTTGTCTTTGACACAATCATTTGCTCCTACAAGCATCAAATACTACATTTTTTTCTTCATAAGATGCATAGGTTCTCCTTGCATGTATTTTTGTTTGCTCACTCAATTAACGTGGTACCTTTCTTGTCTTCTAGATTTCTTTCTAGGAAAATCATAGAAGCCTCTTTTTCATTTGGCTTTGTTTCACTTTCAGAGTTAGTTGATAGATTTTCCTCACAACCTCTTGCTCAAGAACATTGTTTCATAAATCTTGCAATTCTTCCTCGCTTTTGTCACTCAGATCTCTTAAGGAAATCTCATCAATCATGCGTTTACACTCAATTGTTTCCTCTAAGCATCTAGGTCCTCAATGTCTGACCCTGATTCCAATATAATACTCACCATTTGAAGGGTACTATGTCAAAGAATCTTGTTGGGGTTGCTGCATTCGTGTACACATCTAGAGTAGCTAATATCTGATCCTAGCCAAAACATTCAAACAAATCTTTTGGAAATGACTCTAAAATCTTGTCTTTGCCCTCTACTGGTCTCTCTAAAGTGAAACCCTCTCTAGCCAGGCTCTCACATTTGGATGCTCTACACATCCAAAGATATTTTTTGGCTTGTAGCCATGTAGGTATTTCCTTTTCATTAACCATCATTGAGTCAAATTCCTTCACAGGAGTTTGACTAATATATCTATAAATGTGGCCCTTGATGCTTGGTCATAACCTCTTTGTGTTGCAAGTAGATATGTTCATAGTCCCAATCTTTGTACCTTTTAAGTTGACACATGAATGGTATCCCCAAAATGACATCAAAGTTTGTGCTTTTTCCAAAATCTACTATGGCAAAGGTATGCTCGTACTCTATGCCGCATAATTAGTAGTTCCAACATACCCACTAGTCTCTCTACATAACTGTCTGTAAGTTGTAGTTTCGTTCCCTTTTTTTTCTAAGAGTTGGTCTCCCCCATTTTTCCCATATTTCTTTTGTAGCAATGGCCATCCCAGACTTGTTATCAAGTATCGCTACTTTTTGACTCCTTTGTGTTCCAATAGCAAGGTGGTATTTTCTTCTTCTCCTCCACAATAATCACCTACCTTGTTTATAGGAGCTTGCTTAGCCTTTGGTTTGTTTGGTATTGTTTTATCCATGTGTTCACCTAAGGGGATTTCTTGATGAGAAATTTTCAGCCCATCTTTTCAAGTTTTTTCCCACTTCTCCCCATAGATGTGGTCTAATTTGTGACAGCTTTGAGAAAGTTTTCGTCTACTATATAGGAGTCAATATAACTTCATGAAGGCGCTTGGTGTCCATCATCTTTGGAACCCGCTTCCATTGAGAAGGCACTACCTTGACCTCCGATTTCATTTCATGCTCTCCTATGAAAACCAGCAAAGTCTTCAACATTTCAGTTTTCTCTCTACAGATGCTTCTGTTCCTACATCACCGTACATAGATTGTATATCTCTAGGGTAGAACTCATGATCAATATTGATCTTGGATGATAGGTGTAGACTCAAAAATTGCACTGCAATCTTTTCTATTCCTTATTTTTTTCCATAAGGCTTGTGGCCATGGATCCTCCCATTCTAGAATTTGCATAATCACTTGTGACTTGGCGTCATCCATGGTGTTAGCCACTACCCTTGTCCCCAATGGTGTTTCAATTTGAAGCTTCATTTGATCAATAATTTCATTTTCTTTGTGCTCAATTTCCCCATCCCTTTTGTGTAATAAAACTTCTTATTTGGGGATGTTTAGTTTTTCAAGATCCATTAGAGCTTGAGTTGTCTCTATGAGCCGTTTGCACATTTCTAATATCTATTTTTTAACTTCAAGATGTGGACACATCAACCATCTTTGTTCCAATGTCCGGTTGGTTTTTGGTCTAACCTCATAAGACTATAATAGAGCCTCTAAAGGTTTTATAACTTTGTCCATTAAGACCAAACCTCTCGATAATACTTTGGAGGACACCACTGCTCTCGCTCGTTCCTTGTTTTCTTGTTCATGTTTAAGATGCTCTCTTGTTTATTGCAACTTTGTTTCTGAGGCACTTTTCTCTTTTAGCCTCTTTATTTTCTCTTTGTCTCTCTTGGATTTCCATAATTTCTCTGGGTCCTTACAAGCAAAATTCCAAACTCAGTTTGAACTGAAAATTTTTTATTCATCCTTGACCGATGTGTGCTTTGCAGCTTCTTGAGCTTGTGCTCTAGTCACCACATTGATTAGAATTGTGGGCTCATTTTCTAATCCACTTGACAATGGTAAGACTCCAATGATGTTCATCATTGCTTTCCATTTGTTTTCAGGATTCTTGGGACAATCTGGAAGGACATGATCAATTTCACATCCATCACAAAATCCAAAAATTGCTTTGTGACGCTCAACCTTGTGTGGACAAAATCTTGTTGAATGATTCCCTCCACATTCATAGCAAGGACCTTCCTATTGGGATGCTTGTTGAGCCCCCATTGTCTGTTTTGTCCTAGGATGATAACCTCTAGGTCCTAGCAAGTCCTATGTGATCCGACAATAACCATTTCTTTAGTTTGCATCATCTTCAGCCTCTGCAAATTTACATGACCAATACCTTTAAGCAAAATATCAATATCCAATTTTCTATGAACATGAGTGTGTTCTTATCCATTGTATAATGATTTTTTGTTGGATGTGCAATGTATGATGGCTCTACAGTATCATCTGGACTTACCCAAGAAGGATAACCTTTGTTGGCATATGCGATACCCTCAGATTCTCTCTTGTATTTCTCGCTTGGTTCTTTGTAATATGAAGTCAATGGAAACATTTCTTATTTGTGAGTGTTTTTATAGGTTGTGCGTATTTGATTATTTCCCGGTTCTCTTGAGGTAAAGGAGGTTGTTGGCCCATCACTCATTGAGGCTTATTTCCCCCTTGAGCTACGTTATTTGGGCCTATTTAGTATCTCGGAGATGGTGGAAATGGTTGCACCCTTGGAGGTCCATATGGACTTTCTCACACGTAATTCTTGTTGTAAAAACACTCATTCAACTTGTGATTAATATACTTTTTTTCGATCGCACACCACTTCAAGACTCATGGTACATTGGATACAGGTCATGGTTGTTGTATGTTTGGATTTTGTTGATAGCCCATTTGATCAGTGGAAGAGATATTGTTTATCATTTTATGTACATCTTTCATTACCTCTCCATAAAACTTATGATTGTCCCCTCCTAGATACGATGCTTCTCTAGTGACTTGCTCAAATATGGTGCAAGATTTCAAGTGTAACTCCTCTCTATATAGTTTTTGAAGAGAAGTGAAGCTTCCTTCACTTTCTCTTTCTCTTTTTGATTGAAATCATAGATTTGGGACATTGTGTTGTGCTTGATTCCCCTTTAAGAGAATTCCTCAACAAATTATCATAGAAGGTTCTCTATGTTTGGAAAATCTCTATTATTCAATGGTTGGAACCACGTTAAAGCCATTCCTTCCAATGGCTTTAAAGTGGTTAGACCAAATTCCTCGTATTGAGTATGGAAATCGACCACTTGTTCAGCTTGCAAAACTTGTTTGAAGAGTGAAACATGTGAATATGGATCCCCTGACCCATTGTACTTCTTGGAACACACTTTACTACTTGAGATGGTTGCATTCATTATGTTTCGGCAACCAATCTCACAACTCCAGGTTCTCTTACAAGGACATCTCTAGCCTCATGACCTTTGCTAGGAACTCTAGTTGGAGTTCTCTCTATGGATCTCTCATTAGGTCACACATCTCTTTCTTATGTCCAAGTATCTAGAACTCTCATTGTATAGATCATGCTTGGAGCCTCAGCGCCCCTTTATGTGGTCATTGGATTTCTTGAACCCAAGGATTCCATCGATCTCGGCATTGACAATTGTGGTTGACTAAATGAGTCCACAATCCTCGTTCTATCATGACTCACACTCTCCATTCCTGGTCTTGTCTTAGATATAGTAGTTCTAAACATGCTTTTAGTGACATAATACTACTGGAGTGGGCCTCCAAAGTATGTATATCTCTCTAGCTCCTTACGATCTATTGTGAAGTATCTATACCCATACTTAACAATGCAAAAATGATATCACAATCCTTATATGAGAATACCTTTACAAGATATGGGCTATTGATTGAAATAGTTAGTGATAGAGGGACTCACTTCCTCAACAAAGTGATTGAATTCTTGCTGAATGAATTCATGGTAATTCATCACAAATCAACACCTTATCGCCCTCAAGAAAATGGACAAGCAAAGAGCATGAACAAAATTCTATGCACTGTGCTCGCAAAGATTGTGAGTGAGTCAAGATCATATTGGGACCAAAGGCTACACTCAACTCTTTGAGCATATTGAGTTGCTTTACAAATTAGCATTTGGAAGGACGCCTTTTAACATGTTGTTTGGAATTAATGCCATACTACCCATAAATTTCTTGATTCTCACACTTTGAGTAGCTAAGAACGTAGATGGGCAGGCCACGAGCTATCAAAAACGGTAGATGTTCTCAAGAAGCTAGACAAAATACGCTTACAAGCTATTGTAGAAATCTATGCACAAAAACAACACATGAAGGAGTTTCGTGATCAACCTCAACAAGGAGTTTAAAAAGGGTGGCTATGTATTAGTCTATACCTTACAACAATACTCCAAAAAGTGAGAAAATGGCCCATTCAAGATTCATGATATATCATCAAGTGGAGCCATAAAACTTGTAACATTAGAGGGAGAAGAGATGTTCAACTGGATTAGTGGAAACCGGTTGAAGAAGTAAATCATGGCAATGCTGAAAAAGATCCATAATATAGCAAAAAGAAAGAAACAAGCCCAGGCTAATCAAGTGCAGGCTCAAGATCAAGCAAAGTTGTGGATTTTAAAGTATAAGAAAAGACAAAACAACATACAATTTCAGTAAACTGCAACAACAACTCCTCAAAATGAAGCAATCCAAAAATAACAAAATTGGCTTGGAGGCATGGATGTGCATATCCGGATCTAGATTTAAAATGGATCAACTGAGAGAGCACTTGTAGGCACTGGAGCACATGCCAAGGCCATGAAGTACTCTATATACATGAAGATGTCAGGTGTACCAGTGTGAAGACAAATCGAATAGAGCTAAAAGCTGTAAACCAAGGCAAGATAGACATTTTAGGTCAAGAAGATTTGTCAATCAACATCAGCAGTCATCAATGCCCACATCAGTTTCATGTCATGGCGGACACAGATCTTATTAAAGCAATCATCCTAGGCATACCATAGATGTAAACTTGCAAAGTAATTCTAGATTGGTAGAAGTATACTTTAAATTTAGAACTTAACAACACCTTGTATGTCACTCCTTTGGCACAAAGTGATCACATGTGAGAAGTACAGTCCATTGCTACAGAATCGCCAGCCAGTGATAAACACCTCACCCTAACCAACAATTCAACAGACAAGCCACAAGATAGGTATAGGTGAATAGATCCGTCATGGAAAACAAACCTAAGCACGTATGGACACCCAAGCCGACCAATCAACAGTACCAACCAAAACAAAGAGACAAAATCCACAAGACTCATTATCGACAACCTCAACATCATTATACTTGGAAATGGAAACCCAAAAAACTTCAAGAATCTAAATCAATCCAACCCAAGTGTCAATGGATTTCAAAACACAAACAACCAAACCAACCCCAACCAACCAAGACATCTTGGCAATGGAGACTAAAACAATAGACTCAACCAACAGATCAACCGTCTCCACCAAATATAGCTACAAATGACAAGTGGGTACCAAAGCCACCACCAACCATGAAAATCCACTCAACGGTACTCCCACACATTTTTTTGCCAACTTACAACGGATCCAATTCGCAAGATCGAGGGAAATTAGTAAATGAATGTACAAATAACGAGCCGTTTGAGCCACAAGTGATATACCATGAGAAATCAAGGCACATGAAGGTAAGTATGCTCTTGGGATTCTGGGTTAGTCGAGCACTTATAGTAGGAAAAATAGGGCAAATCAGACCTCATTTGCATTTGCTTGAGAGGAGAGAGAGAGAGAGAGAGAGAGAGAGAGAGAGAGAGAGAGAGAGAACTTTGTGTGACCTAGAGCTTGACCACACTTTTGCTTGCTACGGGCATTTTGAGCCACCATAGGGCATGAGATTTGATATGTATGTTCTTCTAAGCTCCCTCGATAAGTGTATGTGAGCCATATAGCACTTAAAACACAAGAGTAGTCACATAGATCAAATCAAAGAAATATTTTTTGCAAATTGTCAAAGGTTGGCAAAGGGGGAACCAACTCTAAACTCAAAAAAAAAAATTAGTAGACTCCTCAAGCGAAGGGGTTCCCAGACATCCAATCACAGTAAGATTTGGGGGTGGAGCATGGATGGCGATCCATGTTCCCCTACCTCAGAATCAAGTAAGATTTCGACTGCAATATTGCCCTTACAACATCTTTACACTTTTGCAATCATAGATTGAAAATGTGCTCAGGCATGGATTGCGGTTCATGTCTACCAACATGCCAAAATAGGACCAAAACTCACCCACAATTAGATCAAGGTTTGGAAAAATCACCCCTCAAGTTTGAGCCAAAATGGACACCTCTAGACCCAAAAACCCTAAATTCTAAGATTTCAGGTTGGAAATGGTCATTTTGACCCATGCCAGGAAAAAGTGGGATAAATCCCAAAATTCGTTGACCAAGGGTTTAGGGAACATGTCTAGATGATTCCCCAAAAGTTTGCTAGAATTTGGGCCCCAAACATGGAGCACAAACTATGTACTCCAAGTACAGAACTGGTAGATTTTGGGTCCCAAGCATATGCACGTGTCCAAGTCATCAAGTAATGAAGGAATTGTGCAAGATTGGCTAGAAGTTTCATGAGAATTGCACCTTCAGACTACCAGAGTGCAAAAGTTAGGGTTTTGGAAAACATGTTGGTAGCATCCAATTCTAGAAGTCGTTTATCTCTTCTCCACGAGCATATTTTTTCATTTACCATGTATAGGTTCACGAGCTCTCTACGACTTCCAGATATTTTACTTTATGTGTCTTGGGCAACCGGCCATTTTATTAAAAAACCCTAGGCATATAAGTGAGTTGTACGTCATGTGAAAGGGGAGAGATCATTTTGTGAGAAAACCTAAAGTATAGAAGAAGAAGGAGGAGGCTATGGAGGTGGAGGATTGGAGCCGCATGTGATCTCTTTTCAAACCGGTTAAGCATGCAATGAACTTGAGTCCTATTTCTTCTCTCTTTTCTTTTCCTTCAAGTTGTGTATTAGTGTCTTGATTTGTGTGTATTAAAAACTAATTCCCTCTAATTACTTGACTACCTATTGTGTGTTTGGTTATAGTCTTGTGTGCATGATTAGATTAGTGTGTAGATTAGGATCATGCATACATTGCTCTAATCATAATCCCATGAGCTTGGGTGAGCTCGTGCTTAGGATGCACTTACAAGCATTAGTAGGGAATGCAATGAAGAGCAATGCATGGTTAGCACAAGGTTTAGCATGTGTGTGACACTAATCTGCTCCACTAGTTCTCTCTTCTTCCTAATCTAGATGGACTCTCATGATGTCTCCTCTCTTTTCTTGCTCATTTCTCTCATACATTCAGCCATGTGTGATGCTTCCATAGTCAGGTCGCTATCATCCATGGATTAATGATTTTGTTGATTTGTTGGAGCTATGCTACAAGGGATCCAACATTTGGCATTGTGTTCAAGGACGGTAGCCTAAGAAAGAGGAAATTTTTTAAGAAGATTGAGTGTTTAGGATTAGGTTTAAGTGTAAAAAAACCCCTCTTTTTCACTAATTGATCACTAATTTGTGACTAACCTACTAACAATTTTTGTGTTGAACATGTGTGTATGCCTAATTAGAAGCTTGGAAGTCACTCTTTTCAAAGAAAATTGTAAAAATTTCATGTGTATTTGAGTGTGTAATTAATGGATTTTTACTAATTATCCTCTCTAATTACTCACTAATTGCATGTGATTTTAATGTTATGCATAGATAAATGAAGCATTAAATGTGTCTAATTTCCATGGATTTGATGCCACAGATAAGTCTTTGGTGATTGGTTGCTTGTAGGTGAATTGAAGTTAAAGTACAGACACATGTGTGTAGACGTCATTGGAGTTAAAATTCAATCCAATTCTTGATGTAATTGTGAGTGCACTAACTCACTCATTTGCTGAATTATGTGTA
Organism: Adiantum capillus-veneris; assembly: GCF_014529385.1. NCBI lineage: Eukaryota > Viridiplantae > Streptophyta > Polypodiopsida > Polypodiales > Pteridaceae > Adiantum > Adiantum capillus-veneris. The sequence continues at coordinate 79,358,244 of NC_140949.1, forward strand.
GATTTTTATTGAAGATTAAGTGTATCAAAATTGGTGCAATTTTATGTGCATTAGTGTGTGTCTATGTGTAGGCAAAGTGCACACATTTGAGTGCAAATGTCTGACAATTTTGATGTCAATCAATTGATGTGAAGAAATCTAATGTTTGTGGTTGTTGAATTGATTATGAGATATGGTTTTGATTGTTCGAATTGCACCTTTATGCCATCGAAATTGCTCTAGAATTATGTGTGTGTAAGCTCGTTAAGTATATGCTAATTACACACTTGGAAATTGAATTAAACGAGTGAATTAATGTGCAAATGAAATAATTTAAATACTGATTTGATTGTGAGAACTTGGCCAATGTGCATATATTTTTTTATTATATCACTAATCAGATGATTTTTTGGGTCAAAATTGAGTAAGGTTAAAAACGATCCAAAATGGTTTAAATTGATTAGTAGATTTATGAGTGATTGACTAGAAGGTCTAACCACATTGACAAGTGCTGGATTTTGAGTTAATTGCTTGCATATTGTTTTTCTTTAAAGGGTAAAATTTTGGCTATTTTTTGTAACTTTTCTACAATTTTTGACTAATTTATTGCCTAAAATTGCTAATTTCTATCTAACAGATGATGAACATGGAAAAATTTGATGTGAAATATCAATCCAAAACGTGGATTGTAAACCGATGAATTTAAAGAAAAACAATTGCTATTTTTTTATTTTTTGCGTATTTTTTGAATCTCGCGCAAATTTCTTTTACTTTTTGCATTGTTTGTAATCTAGTAAAAATAATAATATTATTTTTTTACATATACACACACCTCCACAACACCCCATCTCTTTCTCTTTTTTGTGTAATTTTTTATTCTTTTTTTTTAGTTTTTTTGGATATTTATACTATTTTTTGCTAGTTTTTTTCTATTTTCTAATTTTGTTTTCGTTTTGTACAATTTTCTTTAAATTTTTTGTGTATTTTCTTTTGTGTCTTTTTTTAAAAAAACTCATCCAAAAAAATTCTCTCTTGAAAAAGCCTTTTCAAAATTTTAAAAAATATATATTAAAAAATTAAAAGAAATAAAAAGTAAAAACAAAATAAAACACACAATTTTTTAGTAATGTAAATAAAACACACACACAACCGCATGCATGCACACACAAACAAATCTCTCTCTCTCTCTCTCTCTCTCTCTCTCTTCTCCTCTCTCTCTCTCTCTCTCCTCTCTCTCCTCTCTCTTCTCTCTCTCCTCTCTCTCCTCTCTCTCTCTCTCTCTCTCTCTCTCTCTCTCTCTCTCAAGTGACAACCCCACCTCTCTCCCTCTTTCCCGCCAATCCGGTCGGCTGCGTGTCCTTCTTTCGCGTTGCTTTGATTTCGCCTCCTTCTCCACCAGCCTCGAAGTTAGTTAAATTTTTTGGCTCTAAATACTTGAATTATTTCATTAAATTTTCTTCGTTATTTCACTTATCTTTCATTTTTTATTGTAGTTTGCTTTAATTAATTTATTTTTTTTAATAATTAGTATTCATTTAAAAAAACATAACTAAAAAGAGAAAAAAATAAATAAAAACCAAAAAATTGTAAATTGATTAAAAAACCTTGATACATTTAGAAAACTCAAAGAAATTAAAAAATCACGAAATTTGACCCAAAAAATTAAAAAACTTGAAAAATCCTTAAAAAAGAAAAATTTTAATTAAAAATAGAAAAAATACAAAATTCTAACAAAATACAAAATCAAGAAAAAATTCAAAAACTCATAAAAATATTTAAAAATCACAATAAATTCTAGAAAATATATTAAATTTTTTATTAAAAAATCCTATAAAAATAAAAAATATATGCTTGTCCTCTCAGTTTCTTTTTGTGTAGTTTTAGCTTTTATTTTTATTTTTTATTTTATTTAATTATTTTTTACTTTTTCATTTGTTTGTTTGCTTTTGTGTTTTTTTTTAAATCCAAATTGGAAAAAAAATTGCATTTCTTTCTCTCAACCCTTCTCCTTACTTCCCACGTGCATCACACACCCCGTACACACGCCATTAATGCACACTTACGCACGATTAGAGACATTTAGACTAGATACACCTGGAGAGTTAGATTTTGCCAAATTTTGTTCGATTTGAGCCAGATTGTATGCATAGACCCTATTCTTACACGGATTTTGAATTTGGTCTACATTCAATGAGTGACAAGCTTTAGAGTCAATTGACACGCATTCTTTCATTTTCATTTTATTTCACAGCAGATTCCACACCTAACCACCTTTGACCCCAAATTGTTAATAGAGGTTTTTTTGTGGCCTTGATATTGACCAGATTGCGCTAGTTAGAGCCCATACCCATGTGAGATCTTGACTTAGCTTGATTTTAGCCATTGGTCACACGCTTGCCCACGATTAGAGCTCGATTTGATCCGTTGACTAAGTTTTGACCGAGACTTGAGCTGAGAGACGATTTTTAGAACTTGTTGACGGGCAGTGACCCTAGCTTAGCGCTTAGCTAGCCTTTGATTTCCAGATTATGTAGTGTAGCTAGTGCATTTGCTTCTTGACCTCCTTGACACCAAATTTGACCTAGATTGACAGATTTTGGCTATCATGGATCCTAAGACTCTATTTGATAGATTATTGTGGGTTCATGGTGAGTTAGACGGATTGCCTATATACACACACAGCCATCACGACTTAGATCACCACCAAGATTCACATTGTCTAGACCATCTAGGAGACAGACCTTTGCTGAGATCATGGCAGAGGTGAGAGAAGATATGGCGCATAGGAGCGAGATCCTTACCAGTGCACCGCCAGAGTTACCATGCATAGACGCAGCCACATCACACGCTACTATGACTAGTGCACATGCTAGAGGGGCTGTAGAGACCACACCATAGACCGCAAGAACACTAGACACAGAGTTTGCTAGATCACATGAATCAGATACGATGGCGAGACAATGATCACCACCCAATGGTACCACATGAGGATAGATTTTCCACGATAAGCAGAGAGCACCATAGTGATCTTGTGCTACATTTATTAGGCCCATGCCTTGGTTTGTTGACCCTAATGGACATTCCTACGCTAGAGGCACCTTTTCGGATGACATTGACCCTTCAATACGGCAAGTAGTCAAAGTTTAGAGATGTCACCTTGGTTCGAATGAGTTCTTTACTGATGAACTCAAGGCCACATACATGTCCTTGCCAATTAGCCCATACGATGTTGTAGATAGAGCACATCCTAATGATTGTTTGGACACATTGGTGTCTTCTAAAATAGTGCAATTACCTAAACTAGAGCACTCATTAGCTTATGTTGATGATTGTGGATGTAGCATCGAGAGAGTAGACCATACAATATTTTGAGGCAGCCATGAGCCTTATGGTATAGCTTGTTGGAGATGCTTGTGATAGGATTTATAGGGACACATATGGTACTTGATATTCCTTGATGATGGGAATGCCCTATTCTCCATAGCATGGCCAAGATCCTGTAGTGATGACCACACAAAGTCCACAAACACCTGCTAGACAAACTTCCCCTACCACGTCACATTCCAAATCTCCATCACAAACAGATTTTGGCTCGTAGCACAGTTGATCAGTTGAGGTCTAGAGCAATTGAATTGAAGGAGATGAAAGTCCGGATTGACGATAGGATGAGTACACCAGAGAGCACTATAGCATAGCCAACTAGAGTGAATATTCTAGAGGTTGTTACTTGTTCTACAGATGATGTACAGCCTAGTGCGATTGCTCCTATGCTAGAGACAAACACTGATCCAATAGAGATAGATAGTGTGTTAAATACGACACTTATTGATGATTCCGCCAAAGCCTACACTTGAGGATATTGCTGACACACATGACCATGATAGTGTTGACATTACAACTGAGCAATTAGAGACCAAGATACCTATAGATATGATAGAGATAGATTTTTCCATTGAGATAGATGCTCACAGGCATCCACAACCAGATTCAATGACGTTTGGGCATTTAGATAACCCATGCAAAACAAGGACAGATGAGGTACTTATAGACCATGATTGTCATCACCCCCCTAGATTAGAGGTCACACCCAAGGATTCAGAGACGAGATTTCCTAGAGTGACTCCTACCACAACACTTGAGACACCCCGAGACTAGGTAGAGTCTCCCTTAGAAAATGTTCACAAGAGTAGCACTACCTATGAGTGAGCTAGGACATATCATGCCTATAGCTCATCATAGAGAGCTTATTGTAGGGCCACGTTTAAGTGCCTCGGATGATGACACATACTAGACCATTAGCTAGTGATGATACACTCGTTTGGATTGAGAGCAACAGTGCACATGATGATTTATCCCATGGTTGGCTCACATCTAGAAAATCACTAGAGGCACATGGATTTTATAGAAGACATAGACAGATTTGGGCTCTTAGACCACAGACCATAGCACATCCTCATAGATCTCCTATAGTTTCTTTGACCACAGCCACATAGTCTCCCTTAGAGGATGCTCACAAGAGTAGCACTACCAATGATTGCGCTAGGACATATCACGTCTATAGCTCATCATAGAGATCTTATTATAGGGCCACTAAACATGTTTACATGCCTCTGATGATGACATAGACTAGACCATTAGCTAGTGATGATACACTTCTTTGGATTAAGAGCAGCAGTACACAAGATGGTTTATCCCAGGGTTGGCTTACATCTAGACATTCACTAGAGGCACAGGGATTTTATAGAGGACATAGACATATTTGGGTTCCTAGACCACATACCATAGCACATCCTCATAGATCTCCTACAGTTTCTTTGACCACAGCCACAGTACAGAGATCTAGATCATGTTCACAACCTATAGAGAGGCCTACCCCATGACGAGTGCTGACACGAGCTAGACATTCATGACCATAGGTGAGGAGAGCTCGACCTACATTCATTGAGATACTGTGGACATTGAAGATTTGACTACCAAAGAGTTGACAACCTATCACACCATAGGTTGACACAAGCCATAGCTCATCTAAGATTTCCATTGACCATGTCGTTGACTTAGAGTTAAGCAAGAATTATCCATTGAGGGATCTTGAGGCACACAGTCATAGGCTGATGTCATCCCTATATCCATTAATTGTGCTACAGATTCTACCATCCACATGGAGCTAGGTGTTAGCCATCCAATGACCATTAGACTGAGAGCTAGGAGATTACAAGTTTTATAGTTTGGAGAGAGTTATCTTATCCCTCCTAGCTGCACTTTGTGAGTGCACATTGCATGGATGCATGTGTGCATGGTGTGGTGCGATATGTGTGGGGAAGGGAAGAAGCATGAGATGGTATGGGTGGATCAACCTCTGGAAATGAGAGTGAGGAGCTCCTTATTCTTCATATAGGAATAATGAGGGTATGTACACACATGGGTGAGCGGTCGAATGTCCGACTCCAGGCAAAGGTGAAGCACTTTTACCCCAACAAACTCCCACTTAAAGGCGATCAATTGATAAGTGAAGCCTACTAGCTAAACTACTAGTATGTACAAGAAACTAGGTGAGAGACTCTCTCAACCTATGTCCACTATCTTACTCTGTTGATTTACACACAGTTGTATCAGCTATGGTGGTAGGCGAGTGTGCATACCAACTCTAGAGCATGCATGTAAACCTTGCAGACTACTCTATATGGTCTACAAAACTCCACTATGCATCATGATAGAGCCAGTCATCGCACGACTGACAACCCTTGTTGCAAATGCTCCCACTGCAGCTGTTGATCGGGCCTTGACACTAACAAGTCAAACGTGAGATGTCCAAATGTTGATGAAATCTACACAAACCTGGCTGCAATTGCCTCTCCTATGCTATCTGCAACCACTTCATCATCAGGACTACCCATCGCATATGGATGTCCCAACACTGAAACTAGGAAACCTATGTCCTTGTCACCCATAGGCGAAACTATGCATCTTGGAACCAACTGATCAGCCTCTAACATGAGTATATCATAGAACTCCATGTCTGTTAGCTCTGTCCGTGTCTCTAGGGAGAAGACCTGCTCTACCTCTACCTGCACAAACTCAGACAACACCTGTTGTGTTTCACTAGAGCACTGTCGCTCTATCTCTGTCTCTATAGAGACTATTAACATGTCATGCACAGCTAAATGCTTTGTCTCATGAGAATGGTGGAACTCACTTGCAAAAGAGACACGTCTCGTCTCTCCCTCAAAGCATGCCATCAACAAAACCGAGACTATGATGTCTCAAACCTTAGACACATGCATAGGATATACCATGCCACTACGGGCTCCTCTGGGAATCACTAGTGAATCGTAATGCATCTAGAAAGACTGCTCTCTAAGAAATATCTGATAATAAAAATATGTTAACTATCTCACTAAGATCAAGCTATGTCTCAATTGAGAAATGTAGCGCACATGTCATAGCGTATATGATGCACCATTGGGCAAAGACAAGCAAACATCTCCTGCACCCTCTATGTCGAACTTCGAACAATTGGCCAAGTGTAGACAACCAAAACTCCCACTAGAGAAGGTGCTAAACCAGTCACGATGCGGTGTGACATGGAAACTTCATCCTCATCTAGCAACCAACGTGGAGAAGTATCACTGCTCAAAGACATGTAATGAAAAGGAACGCTAAAGGCAAATGTGACATCATCATCCCTAGCATATGAATCCACCACTCTAGCATGTGTCAATACCTCATCTGCACCTCGCAGAGATCTCCGTCGTTGTCTCAGAGTTGGGTCTTTGAGCGAACTCAATGAAGCGAGCTTTGGAGCGAGCTTTTTTTTTTTGGAGGGCCACCCTCCCTACCTCCTCTTCCTCCTCTTGCCGCCCATGTGCTTTCTCTTCCTCCTCAGCTCCTCCTCCATCATCCTCCCTCTCCTCCACCTCCTCTCTCTCCATCTACTCCTCTAGCCGCCCTCCCTCCCCCTCCACCAATCGCCCTTCCATCCTCAAGATTTAACTCTTCTTCCTCTCTCTCTCTCTCTCCTCTCTCTCTCTCTCTCTCTCTCTCTCTCTCTCTCTCTCCCCCCCCCCCCCTGCTTGCCCTCTCCTCCCCCCCCTCTCTCTCCCCCCATCGCCCTCCCACTTTCCTCTCTCCGGTTCTCTCTCTCTCTCTCTCTCTCCTCTCTCTCTCTCTCTCTCTCTCTCTCTCTCTCCTCTCTCTCTCTCTCTCTCTCTCTCTCTCCCCCCCCCCCTTGCTTGCCCTCTCCACCTCTCTCTCTCTCTCTCTCTCTCTCTCTCTCTCTCTCTCTCTCTCTCTCTCTCTCTCTCCCCCCCCCCTTGCTTGCCCTCTCTCTCTCTCTCTCTCTCCCTCCCCAACCCTCCTCACCAATAGATATTTAAGGTCTCTTGAGATAGTTTCCTACGATGTTAAAATTCTCCTCTTCTTCTTCTTCTCTCTTGCTTGCTCTATCTCTCTTTCACTCACTCATTCACTCTCTCCCTCTGTCTCTCTCTCCCTTCCTATCTCTCTCACTCTGGGACAAAGGGAAGAAAATGCTGGAGTAGCAGGGGAGAGAGAGAGAGAGAGAGAGGAGAGAGAGAGAGAGAGAGAGAGAGATGATGGAGGGAGAGGGTTGTCGTTTGGCGGGAGGGAGAGGGAGAGAGGGAGAGAGAGAGAGAGAGAGAGTGAGAGGAGAGAGAGAGAGAGAGAGAGGGGGGGGAGGTGGGGGGGGGGGAGGGGATGGGTGGATTGGGAGGAAGAGAATGGGGAAGAAGGGGAAAGAGAAGGGCTGGTGGAGAGAGAGAGAGATGAAGAGAGAGAGAGAGAGAGAGGGGAGAGAGAGGGGAGGGGGTGGGTAGAGATAGATAGGGGGCTTAGAGAGAGAAGTAGCGAAAAGAGAGAGAGAGAGGGGGGGGGGGGGGGGGGGGGGGGGGGGGGAGCAACGCAAGAAAAATACATTTTTCCTAACCAAAGAAAAATAAGGGGGGAAACTTCAAATTCTCTCGATTTATAGGTCAAAAGTTGAAGGTTTTGTCGGTATTTACACTAAAACTTGTGAATTTTTTTTATTTTCTTCAAGGACAGCTTAAAATATAGCCAAGATTTACAATTTTAACGGTTGAAAACACTTTACCTCGGGTTTTTTTCTAACTCTAATAGGGGATTGATTGAGAGAGAGAGAGAGAGGAGAGGGGGGGGGGGGGGGGGGGGGGGGGGGGGGGGGGGGGGGGGATTGTGAGCGGGGGAGACGAGTGAAAAGGAGTTTATGTTTATGTCCTCCCCCCCCCCCCCCCCCCCCAAAAAAAAAAAAGAGCTCTCTCAAGCAAAGCTATTAAAGAGCTTAAGCCCAAAAAAAAACAGAGCTCCCAAGCAATGCACTAGTGATATCCTAGTGCTTTGCTGGGAGAGAGCTCTTTTTTTTTGTTGCTTAAACTCTTTTTCACTCTTTTTTTCCTCTTTATATGAAAAAAAAAAGACAACGCTCTCCCTCTCACAATATCCCCCCCCTCTCTCTTCTCTCTCCCTCTTTTCTTTCCGTCGGCACCTCCCTTCCCCCTCTCTCTCTCTCTCTCTCTCTCTCTCTCTCCCCCCCCCCCCCCTCCCCCCCCAGAGAGCACCCTCCTCTCCATCGTTGGCCTCCCCCAAGTATGAAGCGCCGCCTTGTGGGGTCGCGTTAGATCTTAGTTTTGCCCGTTGCAAGCCCACATGCATTCACTCTATGCTCACCTTGCTCTGCCTCGTAGTACATTCTTGTAACTCTACCTCGCAGCACCTTGCTACTCTACCTTGCTCAGCCTCACAATTTAGCATCATAGTTCAATCCTGCTCCTTAGCCCTGCTCAACCTTGTTGTGCCTCCTTTTTTCCTTCGCACTCGACCCCAGCCCACGTGGCCACCACATACAATATCTTTTAGGTTTACACTAGTATATACACTCACACACTTTAGCTGGTGCTCCTCTGCTCTGCAAGACAACCAAAGAGGAGACTACAACCCCAAAAACCCTGTGAGGACACGGTCAAGCTTTGCGGTTTTTGTGGCAGCTCGAAGGCCCTTTAAAAAAAAAAAATCGCTCCGTTGAGATCGCTCCATAATCGTCCGTGTTGCCTCATACGCCTTAAACAACAACGACTAATGTGCCATGTGTGACCACAATGCCAACATTGCACGTCGACAAGAACAAGAGCGCCATCACTCACTGTCACACATGTCTGTTGCCATAAGTGAATGCCAAAATGGCAACAAAAGTGGGAGGTAACTTGACCACTACACAATCATGAAAACCATGACCAATACCATCAAAACCGATGCTCACATATGCATAAAACAGCTCCACAATTTGCTATTTGCAAGCATAAACTAGAACAAACTACTCAACCGAGCGTAAAGCGCATAACCATATACGCAAGTAGAGAGCAAACTAGCTCAAAACGCATCCCACAAGAGAAACTGCTTGCAAAACTTTGCAAAAACCTGTGAAATGTGTGACTATCTATTTGTAGCTACACAAGAATACGCAAACCTCACTCCTATGAGAGTGGGTACAAGAACACCAAACTATGTCCAAGCTGACAAAACCTGTCAAAGTGAGAGTAAACACTCGATCACTGTCAAAGTGGGAATATATCGACCACTGTACAAGATAGCATAACACTGCAAACTTTTATGGCAAGAAGATGGGGAAAATGAACAAAATTTCCTTTGCAAAATTAGTCAAAACTCAACGCAAACCACAAGCCAAAAAACTGTAAATAATTGCCAAAGTGGGAATCAACTCAACCACTAAACTATCAGAGAATAAACTGCAAATATGCATAAACCATGGGAAGAATCTGGGAAAAATCCGACATAGTTTCCCCTGAAAACTGAGCAAGAACTAAAAAATCTCACCAAATACACATGGAAATAGACACTCAGTGTCTTAGTAGCAAAATACGCAAATGGCATACATAGCACTACCAAAAACCTGGCAAAACAACTCACTCCTGACCGAGTGGCTCTATGAACGTATACTTGTTCAACCTGCGAGCTATACCAAGCTCAAGCTGTATCCACATAATGTATACATATCATGAAATTGCACAAGACCGTGCCAAAAGCTCTCTGGAAACCATAGTGCAACCTGTGAGAAAAACTGATGTGAAACTGGCACACACTACCTCATCGATCGGTAAACTCGTCGATCGAAAACACCGTCCAAGAGCCAAGTGAGCTCGAGGGAAAAACCTGCTCTGGAATGGTTGGGCCATCGTGGGGCCGATGGAGCCGTATATGTCAATATGTGTCGTCAAAGCCGAAAACTGGGGAAAATCATCGCAATTGAAACGCCGTGGAGAATATGTTGGAGCCGGACCACTCTGTATCGAGCTAGAGGAGAGTCGATGCCACTCTCGCTCTATCGTCTCTTGCTGTGTGGAGGTCGAGAAATTGTCGTCGATGCTATCTTCCACCGTCGAGCGGAGGTGCCGATGATGTGGCCAACTGAGCTTGAAGCCAATAAAACACTTGATGTCACCTTCCGCCGTCAAGCAGAAGCACACTAGCCAAGTAGCCGCCAATTCGGTGTCCAAACGGATGCACCGAGCCTTCAATGCTCGAAGCGCTAATGCTTGAAGCCATAGAGGAGGAATGCCAAGAGAATCATCCGGGAGAAGCTCTGTAAGCCGGGCCCATCGGTACCAAACTGATGCGGATCAATGCAAATCCCTAAAGTCGGTGTCAAAAACGGCTCAAATTACCGATGTCGAGGTCGCGTCCCAGGTTGTCTCAATTGTCTATTGTTTCAATTCTTGTTCATTGTTGAGTTCTTTGTTTAGTTCCATTTCAATGTTTTTGCATTGTCTATCGGTTTGAGCTAGCTTGTGAGTCTGCATGCATACTGCATCCAGAGAACCCCACCACTAGAGAGCACTATGTGCACCATTTCCATCTATAAGTGGATCAAGCTACGACACTGCATGTGGTAGTTGATCTATCATGCCCAATGCTTGATAGTCAATTCTTGTCCAAATTGGGCCCGCGTTCATATGGGTCTTGTTGTGGTCATTGCCCTTCAAATTACCTTGAACCAAATTCTCTAGGATGTACTTTTTGCGATCACATTTGATTATTCTTTTCTCGGCTAGCCCCACCCATCACCACTACTATGTGTAGGTTGGACTCTGTGTAACATGGTGGTTTTTGAACCTTTAAGTGTTGCAAGATTAATCCCAAGGATAGCTCCATCTCTGTGTAGATAAGTGAAGGAGTGCAAGCGGAAGTGCGACGCGAGAGAGAGTGCGAGAAGAAGAGCACGACGATATGGTGAACTCGCTCTACTGTAATGTGTAGAGCATAGTGAGTTCTTATTAGGTTTTTACAAAAGAATATGTGTACATACCTGGCGGCCCCCCACTTACCTGGGCGACCACATTGGCTTATACCCCAACAACCTCCCACTTAAAGTCCAATGTGGTACTTTAAGTGTGAGAGAAGTACTATACAAGCTAATATACAAGAGATGTAGAGGAAGTGATGTACTACACTAACACATAGCTGCTTGCGAAAAATGCGCAAAAGCTCTCATGAGGGACGTCATTTGTAAGTAGATTAGGATAAGTAGGATTTTCTGTGTGTGAACTTGACAACTGAAGTTTGCTTATCCTTGAGCATTTCCTGATGAAATGATACTTCACATCCACATGCTTTGTCTTTGTGTGATAAACTGGATTGCGAGCCAATTTTTTTAGCACTTTGAACTATCACAATATAACACAGGCATCTCTTCTTTGATTCCCAAATCTGTTACAAGTCGATTAAGCAAATTGATTCTTTGCATGCCTCTGATGCTGCAACATATTCAGCCTTTGTAAGTAGATGAGTACACAATCTTGTAATCTGGAACGCCATGAATACACTCCACCAGCCATGTTAAAGACTTACCCTGACATAGACCTTCGGTTGTCTAAGTCACCTACATAATCTTGAGTCTGTTAAAACCCTTTACACTTAGCTCCTGATCACAAGCATATACACAGCATCTCTTCTTTGATTCCCAAATCTGTTACTAGTCGATTAAGCCAAATTGATTCTTTGCATGCCTCTGATGCTGCAACATATTCAGCCTCTGTAGTAGACTGAGTAACACAATCTTGTAATCTAGAACGCCATGATACTGCTCCACCAGCCAATGTAAAGACATACCCTGACGTAGACCTTCGGTTGTCTAAGTCACCTATAATCTGAGTCTGTAAAACCCTTTACACTTAGCTCCTGACTCCCATAGCATATACGCATACTCTTTGTAGCTTTCAGGTATCTCAATATTCCTTTCACTGCCTCCAATGTTTCTTGCCTGGGTTTGACATGTATCGACTTACTACTCCCACTGCAAATGCAATGTCTGGGCGAGTAGCAATCATTGCATACATCAAACTACCCACTGCAGACGCATATGGAATCTTATCCATTTCAGCCTGTTCTTCCTCAGACACAGGACAATCTTGTTTGCTAAGTTTCACATATGGTGGCAATGGAACACTCAATGCCTTTCCCTTCTCCATATTGAAACGTTGCAAAACCTTGTCAATATACTCTGTTTGAGATAACCAAATCAACTTCTTTGATCTGTCTCTCTCAATGCGCATACCAAGTATATGACTTGCCTCACCCATGTCTTTCATGTCAAACGATTTTGCCATCTTTGACTTCAAAGCTGAAATTTCTTCCAAGTGCTTGCCAGCAATCAACATGTCATCCACATACAAAATAAGGATCAGCCAACTGCCATCCTTAGCCTTCTTTGTATATAGACAGTGATCGAACTCACTACGTTTGTAGCCTTGAGAAAGCATAAACTTGTGGAATTTATGGTACCATGCCCTCGGTGATTGTTTTAAGCCATAAAGACTCTTTAACAACTGGCATACCAAATCTTCCTTGCCTTTCTCAACAAACCCTTCTGGCTGCTGCATGTAAATTTCCACATCTAAATCACCATGCAAGAACGTTGTCTTGACATCCATTTGGTGCAACACCAAATCTAATATGGCAACCAATGCAAGAAAGCATCTCAATGTAGTCATCTTGACCACCGGAGAGAAGACTTCATCAAAGTCAATGCCTTGTTCTTGCTTAAAGCCCTTGGCAACAAGCCTTGCTTTGTACTTTGGCTGACTATCATGAGCGGTGATCTTATACCTGTAAACCCATTTACAAGGTAGAGCCTTTTTGCCCTGTGGTAATTTAACTAGCTTCCATGTCTGGTTTTTATGCAGAGCTGTCATCTCTGACTGCATGGCCAATTGCCAATTCCCGGAGTCCTTCATTTGCACTGCTTCCTTGTAACATGAAGGCTCATTGCAATCAGTCAACATGACATAGTTCATAGATGGAACAAACCTATCAGGAGGTCGCGTGACACGTCCAGATCTACGCACAATAGGTGGCTCATCAGCTCAGCCACAACCTGTGGTTCCACTCTATCCTGTCCTTGCTCCTCTTGAGCCCTGACATTTTGTCTTGCACGTGCAGGTCCATCTTCTTGGAAGACAACTCTTCTAATCTCCTCAACCCTCTCTGGTTTAGAATGATATTTGGATTCATTAAAGTGAACATCATTGCTGCGGAAACCTTTCTGGATTCGGGATCCCAAAGTCTGTACCCCATCTCACCAGAATTACCATAGCCTAGAAAGATGCACTTTCTACTCTTTGGCTCAAGTTTGTTCCTAAATTCCTTTGGAACGTGAGTATATGCCTCACAGCCAAAGACTCTGAGATGCTTGTATGAGGGCATTTTGCCTGACCATACCATCTCTGGCACTGAATCCTTCTGCAAAACCTTGCTAGGAGATCTATTTACAAGATGAACAGCTGTTGATACAGCTTCAGCCCAAAACCCATTTGGCAGTTGTGCATTAGACAACATACTTCTGACCTTCTCTTGTATGGTCCTATTCATCCTCTCAGCAACACCATTTTGAGGAGGATTGTAAGGAGCAGTAAGTTCACGTTTTATACCTTTTGACTCACAAAAGTCCTGAAAGGCCTTTGAAACATACTCTCCACCATTGTCAGTGCGTAAGCATTTAAGCTTCTTGCCACTCTGATTCTCCACAAGTGTCACAAACGTTTTGAAAACACTAAACGCTTCATCCTTGTGCTTGAGAAAGTAAACCCATACTTTCCTCGAGTAATCATCTATAAATGTCATAAAGTAAGAAGCTCCCCCTAGAGATAGGTTAGGCATAGGTCCACACAAATCACTATGAACAAGTGCCAACTGTGTATCTCTTCTACTGCTTCTATGCTTATGTGGCTGTTGTGTTTGCTTACCATACAGACAATGTTCACAGAATTCAAAATCATTAAATGAAAAGCCAGGCAAATAACCAGAACGAGACAAGATTTCCATTCCCTTCTTGGACATATGTCCTAACGGCTATGCCACAAAGAAACGTTCGGCTGCTCGGTTACATTGATTACATTTTTAGAGACATTTGATACATAAATCATGTAAAGTCCTCCAGACTTTACTCCATGTGCTACTGTCATAGAACCCTTGGATATCTTCCACATGTTCTGTCCAAAAGTGGTGACGTAGCCAGCATCATCAAGTAAACCTGTGCTGATCAAGCTCTTTGTAATTGCGGGAACATGTCTCACATTCTTCAGCGTGAAAGAAGAGCCATTCTGAAACTTCAATTGAACATCTCCAACACCTAAGATCTCACATGTCTGCCCATTGCCTAGCCGAACATGATCTTTAGTGGTCACATAAGAGGTAAACCACTCCTTGTTTGGAGACACATGAAGTGATGCCCCTGAGTCTATAATCCAGTCACTCAGTGCATTTCCATCAGATGCTGTAAGAAGAGCTGAGTCCATTGTATTCTTCAAGAAGTAGATGTCTCCTGACACTAGACTGTCATCCTCTGCAACAGTGTTTGTCACATTTATTTCTTGAATCTTCACTGAGGACTTGTTCTTCTCACCATGGTCTTCAGCTTTCTCTTTGCCTTTTTCTGCTTTCCATTCTCTGCAGTCTCTTTTCATGTGACCCTTCTTGCCACAATGGTAGCATTCTATGTCACTCTTGCCTTTAGCACTGCGGGACTTGCTACGAGACTGATCCCTCTTTCCACCTTTGTACTTTTCTTTGGTCCTTCCTCTAACAACTAAGGCTGTTCCTTTGCCTTTGTCCATTGTCTTTCTGTTGGTTTCTTCAGTAAGCAGACTGCCTTCTACACCTGCTATGGTCAAACCATCTGGAGGTGCAGAATTACTGAAAGCTATGCGAAAAGTGTCCCAACTTTTCGGTAATGTGATCAACACGAACATAGCTCTAACAGGTTCATCAAACTTGACACCTTGAGCTGACAACTGACTGTAGATGGTGTTGAATTCATTCAGATGATTGGACATAGGTGTCCCTTCTTTCATCTTCAAGTCAACAAGCTTCTTAAGCCAATATACCTGTGAAGATGCACTCTGCTTCTCATAAAGATCACTCACCTTTTTCCATGCTTGATAAGCCGACATCTCGTCTGCTACATTGAAGTAAACACTTTCTGCCAAAGTCATCATAATGGTAGAAAGTTCCAATTCATCCATTTCGCTCCATTCATCTTTGTCCATATCTTCTCGTTTTATCCCCTTGAGCTTTATAGGTTTTATCTGCTTCTTTTGTACCAACACGTGCCAAATCAGCTTCTTCCACAATGGGAAATTGGTTCCATCCAGCTTCTTGATATTGTAAAGAGTAGTGTCCTATGATCCAGCCATAACTACGCTTCATAGTAGTTTACTTTCCTGGGAAAAATTCGGCAGAGTTTCCCCTGTAAATTGTCCTCTGAACCAATATCAACCTGTCAAATGAACCAAGAAAGCTTTAGATTCTGCAAAAATTTCAGTAGAGTCTCCTTTGTAAAATGGCTTTGGTGTACTCAAAAACAGACCAAAACCAGCTCAAAAAACCACTATCTCTCTAACACTGTAAGCTGTGGGTAAACCTATCCTGCACCTGTACTGTCTCTCACTGTCCTGTAAGCATAGACTGCGACAATGCCTCAACGGCAGTAAAGCAAAGATGCAATCCCAACTGTCTAACTCACAGTCAATACATCCTAGCTGCCTATCTAAGGGTGCTCAAGGGATCGCTCCAAGACCTGTATCACCAAAAGGATCTCAACATTTGAGAATCCCCCAGCTCAATAAAACCTCACTCGACCCTCAACAAATGTTAAGTATGGAGCTTGATTTACCCTTGTAATTTTTTGTGGTAAAAACGCACATTTGTAAGGCCCCCATTATGAGGAGAAGCCATCGTGTGTGAAGGAAAATCACTCACCGAAAACCAAAATTTTCACGGACAAGAATCAGGGGCAACTTTAAAGGCCTCGGGGGCAGAGGCCCCCGAGACTTTTTTTCACCGGAATATTCTTTTTCGCCGGAATATTATGGCCGGACGGTGGCCGGAAAGTGGTCGGAAAACAACCGGTCGGTTGGCCGGTGGCCGGTAGTCAATGGCCGGTGGTCGGAAGTCAATGGCCGGTGGCCGGTGGCCGAATTCAAAAGCGGACTTGTCTTCTCAAGGGCGACCACACATGGGCGGATTGGAGGGTCCGATTTGGACTTATTCGCACAAGGGCGGCTACACATGGCTGTCTCTCATAAGAGAGGGCAGCCCTTTTGGCCTATAAAAGGAGGCCATTTCTACACACATTTCATAGTGTGAAGTTGATGCAACAAGGTGAGTGTGAGGTGGTGAGAGTGAAGCAAGGCGGGAGCTCCATTAAGGGTATAATCCCTTTGTAAATTACTTCTTGTTTTGAAGTACTAAAGCCATTGAGTGGCTGCTTTCCCGTGGACGTAGCCCACATTGGGTGAACCACGTATATCGTGTGTACTCTCTCTCTCTCTCTCTCTCTACTCTATAATCTCGTGTATGTAAATTTGTCTCTCTCCATTAAGTAATCTACTCAATTATCTATTTAGCTACGTCTTATTTCCTAACAACAAAGGCTGCAGTAAATCTGACAGTACATAGACTTCCCACAAAGTCATACATCCACAAATTTCCCACTATATGCTGTAACCGCTGCGGCGGTTGTTTGCTACGTGACTCACAGCCAGCAAACCCTCAACAGACATACATCATCTCTGACAATACATCCCATGTGGAAGTACCTGCAATGTCAGGATGAAATCTGGAATATCAAGAAGCAAACACAAGCTACCTGATGAACTAGTGGATGTCGCCTACAGTCTGTGTGTAGGTGCGTCCGTGTCGTATGTGACACGCCTCCAACAACTGTGAGCCGTCCTTCGTTGTGTAGACAGCCACAAATCAGCACTCTGGAAGTGCCGATATCCTCAGCACCTGCAGTCATAGGCCGAAACCGCAAATTTGCAGAGTCGGATCTGCACCCGCCGAGACCACGTAGTCCAAAATGGCCTGCGCAGAACTTTGTCGAAGCCGAACGGTGGGCGAGATGACCTCAGAATGAAATTCTAAGAACATTGAGCCCTTCGGACTTGCCCACAGGAATTGGGTCCATGTCTTCGCCTGTCGAATCTCACTCCAATCTGAGCAGGTGACTCTGGCTACCTGCAAATGCTGCCCCGAGCCTCGATCTGAGCTCTGATACCAGTTGAAGGAGTACGAGCGGCAGTACGACGTGAGAGAGAGTGCGAGAAGAAAAGCACGACGATATGGTGAACTCGCTCTACTGTAATGTGTAGAGCATAGTGAGTTCTTATTAGGTTTTTACAAAAGAATATGTGTACATACCTGGCGGCCCGCCCACTTACCTAGGCGACCACATTGGGCTTTGTACCCCAACAATTAGGTCTTTGTATGAAAACTTGTGCCTTTGTTGCTTTATAAAGGCCTTGTCATCGTCTATTGCTTTGGTCTTGTGGAGAAGATTATGATTCCCACCAGCATGTGTAAGACTTAGTTGATCAGTTTGTTTGTTATTCGGACATTGAGTGTTTCTCCATGCTTGTCAATTAGTGTTGCTTCACCATTATACTGGATTGAGATTACCAACTCGTGTGCTCTTTGGAAGTTTTTTTGCCAAGGTTGAAGTCCAAAGAAGGTGTCTAGTTGCAAGTATCTTGACCCTTCTATTCCCTCTATTGGTGCAATGTCCATAGCTCTTTGGGAAATATTGTCGTCTTTACTTTGGTGTCATCAGCCACTTGGAATTTTTCAATGAGCACATTGGCTGGAATCTTTGTTAATTTGTCTACAGATATGTGTGTTTTCTCATCGGACAAGACGTCGATTACTTCATATGGTGCTGCCTCCCACTGCTTTTGAGGTCTTCTGTGAGGCATTCTAGTGTCAAACAACGAACTGGGTAGCTCCTAAAATTTTTCAAAAGGTCATCAAAAAGGTCAAAAAAATGCAAACTTGACCATAAAATGAAAAATGAGCATAACTTGATCAAAACAAGTCCAAACTTGACCAAACTTCACTGGTGTATCTAGACAACTATAGACACTAGGTCATGTGGTCATAAGTCAGATTTGAGCCTGAGGTACATGGATTGCAATCCATATTGGAGCACATTTTTAACTTTTGATGACACCATTTGATTCAGCATGGCATTGGGATGCTATGATTCAAAACTTTTTGAATTTGGATCGATGGTTTGAGACTTATGCCACTTCTTGAAAAAAAAATTGATGACTTGAAGAAATTTAGCATTTTCAATAGGGTTTTGGAATCCAAATGGCTTGATACTTTAGGGTTGAGCTTTCTTGTCAATTGGGACCTGTTGGTAAGGTTATTGCATGAAAAAACTAAAAAAAGTACATGGATCATGATCCATGTATGGTAGCCTTTTGAGGTGAAACTTGGTGCACATGTTCCTATACCCTATCCTAATACGCTTGTGAAATCTTTTCAAATTTGAATTTTTTTTCCAAGTTCTCTCAATTTCCTAGTTTATGACCCAATTTGGTCCAGCTTTGCCATAATTGGTTTTCGATGCCATGTTTGATCTCTCCTTGTGATTGTTATGATTTAGAATTTGCCAATGTGGTGATTGAGAGTTGAAATATAGTCCCAATCCTAGCTGTCTATTGATTTTCACCACTTTTAGGGTTTTTCTGGACCTCCCAGGCATCCTTGTTCCACAACATTTTCTATGATTGTTCCAGTGTTCAAATGCTTTCAAGGGCAACCTTTTGCACTACATACTTTTGATTTTGGAGGTTGGGAAACATGGATTGTGATCCACGTTCCATCGCCTCTGGAAACTTTGATCATATGCCCCAATTTTGCTCAATGAGGGAAGCATTTTTGGTGAAGAATGATTGGATTTGGACTTCAAATGTTATCCCAAATGTCCCATGATAGTTTGTGAAATTCTTGATTTTGATTTGATTGATATAGTTTTTTGTGATTGTTTTTGGCGCATTTGATAATCCACAATTGTTCCTGTACTGGTGAGGAACATACCTATAAGATTTGGTGAAGTGTGGGTCTTTAGTGTGGCTGTAGTAGAGAAAAATTTGACTAGCAGCTTTAGGTCTCTCTCTCTCTCTCTCTCTCTCTCTCTCTCTCTCTCTTCTCTCTCTCTCTCTCTCTCTCTCTCTCTCTCTCTCTCTCTCTCTCTCTCTGTGTGTGTGTGTGTGTGTGTGTGTGTGTGTGTGTGTGTAGCTATTTAAATCTTACTTAATAAGACATAATTGAATTTTTACATTCAAAAGACAGCTGGCCAAGGAACAATGAGTAGATAAGTACAAAAATAACTTAGTATCAAAATTATTTAGGTACAATGAATGGAAGAAAGAGATCCTCTTTCAGTTAGACCAGTAGTAAAAGAACTTCCCTGTTCCTCAGTGAGTACTTCATTTAAGTAAGGTTGCTTGCCAAAGAAAAGAAAACCCTCCAAGATAGGATAGAGTCCTTACCTGCATCCATCCAAACAAGACAACAATTCAGTTAGCCTTGGATGTGTTTTACAGGTATCAATGGACCCTATCAGTTGTTATCCATGTCCATCTTACAGGTTTTATTTACTTTAGACAAGCTAGGTTATTTATTAGAGCTTGTATGATAGTAGTCTTTACTTATTTACATCAAAAATGAGTGCTACCTTCTACCCTTTATACTGAGCTATGAGGCCCACCAAGAATCCATATCTCAATTTAACCATCATGAGATCTATTTTTTTACACCATAGCTTGGTGGCTATGCTTTGCAGTAACAACCATATACTTACCTTCAGGAGTAACAATCTCAAGGTGTCATTTGATATTCCTTTACACAAAGAGAGGTCAAGAACGACTTAAACTGTGTAAGATGCCCAATGGTATCAAGAAAGGTTAATGAAAAAAACTCCCTTTTTACAACCATTAAAATGACAGTATGACCAATCAACAGAGTATCGAAAACTCCATCTATATTAAGTGGACTCATAGATCACCAACCATGGCTTTTTTCCAAAGCCGAAAGTAACAGCTTCATACTTACCTTCAGAATGCCAAGTTATTAGTATCCCATAAAGGACGGTAGTGCCCGGCCTTGTTTGAGTATGATGCCTTAAAGTTTCAACAGTCATAGGTATTTTTAAAAAACACCTCATCCCCTTATCTGATGTGAAATCCAATGGTGATATTGTACATAAGCCCGAGTGTGGCAACCGTTTATCAAAGAGAAAGACCAACAGTTTCCGAACCTGCCAGTCATGCTCCCCCCTTTTTTTATAAAAAAACATCTAATATCCAAGAGATTTCTGCAATGGTTACGACCAGAGAAACTCACACATGTATTGGCAATTTACTAGGTAGGTATGATAACCAGTTAGTGAAAATAACAACTCTTAGCTACTAGCACAGAGCCTATATCCTCCTGCTAGAAACACTCAGTCCTAGCCATTGTTCGACAGAAGTCATCACCAAATGAAAAACAAGGTCCAAGACCCAAGCCAACTATGCGATGGCTCAATAGAGTTTTTTTTTAGTGTAAAAAGCAGCCTTTATCGGCTAGTTCAGAGCAAACCATTTACCTAACACACCTGTAGCAACAATATGCCAGGTAGATATGATACCCATTAGTGAAACCAACAACCCTCAGCTGCTAGTACAGAGCCTATAACTACTTGCAAAAAAACTCAGTCCATGCGAGTGTTTCCACAGAAAACTGCTACCAGAACGCGGTCTCAAGACCGCAGCCAATCTTACGATTGCACAACAATTTAAAGAGGATCATTATATAGTGCAACAAGCAACCCTCAGTGGTTAGTACAGAGTTAAGTACAACCTGCTGCATCAACTTATGCTCAGTTCGTGCAAGTCTTCAACAGAGACCATCCCTATTTTAAATGCAATGTATAAAGCAGATTGCATTAATCTTTACCAACCATGCATAGCATTACAACAAAGAATAAACCAAAACCGGAATCGGCAGTAAGGTAAAACATAACACCTGTGTTGCTTGAGCTGCAAGCTCCATATCTTTAGCAAGTTCAGACACTGACGAGAATAAGTAGAAAAAAACCTAATCCAAGGCTAAGTGAGGGCCAGAGTGTGCCCTCACCTCACTTTATATAGGATGGTGTGCACGCTCCCAGAGTAAGTAGGATGAATGCATTCGGCCGCCCTCAACTGCGCGAGCCTGCAAGTGCCATCGCCTGGGGAGGGCGATAGAGAGTGGACAGGGGCCGCCTACCCCATATGATGATAACACTTATTCTTTCACGCTTTGTTTAAGCGGGGGTATTGTCCCACTATAAGGTGGTTTTATAGTGGCATAGCAAAAAGGTATCACTACTATGCAAAATGGGATGGGGGGGGGGGGGGGGGGGGGGGGGGGAGGGGTTTGAGTTATAACCAGTATACTAGTGTGTGTGTGTGTGTGTGTGTGTGTGTGTGTGTGTGTGTGTGTGTGTGTGTGTGTGTGTGTGTGTGTGTGTGTGTTGTGTGTGTGTGTGTGTGTGTGTGTGTGTGTGTGTACCCGCCCTAACCCAAGCACCACACACAATGGGTCGGTAGTAGGCCCATTGTGTATGGGCCTACTACCTTATAAGAGAGATGAGATTCTCTTTCTGAAACAATAGTCCAGGCCAGTTATGCCTACTGAGAGCTTGTATGATAGTATTTCGGATCTGATTCTGATTAAATCCGTTATAGCAGTATTTCTAACTAGTACAGATATCTCTTCCCAAGCCAAGGAAGGGGTAGATGAAGAGTAGAAGATTAAGTAAAGAAGACCAATACAGGAGCAAATAGAGGCTTTGTATGGCATATTGCTATTTCTTTTTATGAAATCCATGTGGGGTAGCTTAAGAAGATCTTTTCTCCAGATAAACCTAAGGTCATATCCTCTGTAGATGGGGAATGAAGGGATATTGAAAGATTAAGAAATTGGACAGATTTGCAAAAATCCCCAAAAAAATGACGAGTTATCTGGGAGGGAAGTGGGCTCAATTTTTAGGTAGTGAGGGTAAATTAGACCAATCTCATTAGAGAACTCCCTATTGTTAATACTAAGCAAGTCATCCATGTATCTAAAAGTATGATTAAATAGTGGAAGTTTTTTGTGGTCAATTTTCATGTTCTTAAGACACCATCTGTATTCAAAGAAATCAAGGTAGATATTGCACATAATTGGTGAGCAAGAGAAGCCCATAGGGATGCCAAGGCAGTGGTTAAAGCAACAGCCGCCTGAAATAGTAGTGCAGTTATTCAACAGCCAAGAAATATAGGAGCAAAGTTTTGATTCATTGAAGTGTAGAGGGTGCAAGGAGCGAGATGCTTGAATCCATCTAGGCTTCTTGGATAGGGAAATGAAATGATATTTTCTCTTCTTAGCATTGGTAAAGGCTAAATTAATAACCTTGGCTAAAACAGTCTTAAGGCCGAGATCCCCATTAAGTGGAATGTTTTCGTAGCATTGTGTATATATCAGCTGTAAAGATGTGGAAGATATGTTGAGGAAGGTTAAGTGTGACTTCTGTAGCCTTTTTAGTTAACCAGAAGGGATTATATTGGATATTTAGGAAGTCCTGGCAGATTCTCTACCTATCTGCACATATGAGCTCAAATTCTGTGAGGATAAGGTCAAGGCAAAGAGTAATATCTTTGGTGATATCAGAGAAGATACAGTTGGAGGCATCAGATATCCATCTGAACTTATGTTTGTGGAATTTATATATAGGAATAGTACTGGTAACTTAGTGTTACTTACTGAGTACCCAAGTTGTCCTAAATGTTTAGAAATCTTGTTAGAGATATTTTGAGGTGTATTGCCAGTATGACAAAATTCTTTACCGGATACTCGATCCCGAGCGGCTTTCCAAGCCAAGTATTTGCACATAATAGTGGGACAGTTGGAGCTTTTGTCAAGCCCGACCACAAACCATTTATCCGAGATTAGTTGAAAATCAAGAGCTAGTTGAGATGTAGGCCAAGAGCTATCAGAAGAAAGCCACTTCCTAGGAAGTTGAGAAATTCTATCAAGGAAGCATTCCTTCACTAATTCCTTTAAGTCCGGTAGGACTGTCATCTCCAGTCGGAGAGCACTGACAAGGTCAGTGAGGCAGCTAAGTAAAGCTGATAGGGCAAGGTAGGGGTTTTTTGGAAATCTAGGCATATGATTGAGGCCTTTGGCCAATAGATTGCGTATTGTGCCATTATCAATAATGTTGAGATCCTGGGTGCAGGCATGGTTACCAATTCCTTCAAAATTCCTTCAGAATGTGGCAAAATGAATGCATGTACAATAAGGGATTGCTTCTTGCCGAAGAAAGTCATTATTTAAAACTAATCCTTTAATTGGATGATGATATTTCCATCCTATGAGAATATTGTCAAGCAGTTTATGATTCCCAAAAAGTAAGTCAAAGCACTCACAAAAAAGATTTTTTGGTTGAATCCAATCGAGAACTACATTGTGAAAGAGACATGTATGTAGATAGCACCACATTCAAACCACATGATGCTTGAATCACAGGAAGCTTTGGGATCAAGAAATCTACAAGCACATTTCACATAGGGGCGAAAGATATTCTAGATGGACTCAGTGTAGAAATCCGGGTTACTTTTAGCAAATTCCATGTTCCCCTTAGTGCGTATGTATAATCCTGCATTTGAAGGGCATTGGAGTGGTCGATGAGATGAAGGTTGAAAGGTGCTTTAATCAACTCCCCTTTGTCCAGGAACTGTCCACCTTTAAGAATCTTGAGTTTTCAGTCTTCCACAGTTGAGGCAGGAAGGTTAGCAAGGTACACCCAGGTTTCACTAAGAATAGGAGCCAAGAAGGCTTTGTTTGGCAGAACCCACAGTTGATGGTCAACTCCGAGGGACTCAATTTCGATTTGTCTTACTGGTAAGACAAGAAAAACTTTAGAGATTTTTGGTACCATCTCAAGGAGGTTATCATTGAGGGAGCAAAGATTATTTTGAAATTCTTTTACTACTTCCAGTGCTGCACTATCTCGACAGAAGATGCCCCCAGTTTGAGGGATGGAGGGGGTATTTGGTGTGCAGACAAACGAGGGGTTAAGCCCACATAATTTTCTAAGGAAGTTAGACAGCTCCGCGCCAGAGGAGGAGAACAGGGCAAGCTCTTGCTGATATTGTGAAGCTAGGACAGGAAGTTGGGCAATATATTGGGACAACAAATTAACTCCTTCTAAGGAGTCTTTGTCCAATGTAGCGAGAATTTTTACCCAGTCATTAACTGACAACATATGCAAGACAGATAGTTTTTTATCAGAGGCAAGTGCTGAATCATAAATAAGTTGTGAAGCATCCAAGCTGCTAATACATCTGAGGACAAGAGAGGAGGCCACAGAGAGGGGCTCCGAGGTTAGTTCCAATCCTTGAGAGAGAGCAACAATCTGCAAAAACAGTGAGGTCAGGTTTACATTTTCTTGCCATAGTATGTAATACATAATTTGGCCTTCCTAGCAAGGAAAGGTCTTGTTCTAGTAGCCAAGGCATTCTTTAGTTTATGGTCTTTAAGGTAAAGCTTAATCTGATCGAGAATCTTTGCATGATTCTCAGGGTTGTGATTAGTACTCATGCGAGCTGTCATTCTATAACGTGAGCAATCCTGAAAAAGAGGTGGCATAAAATTAGCAAAGTGTCCAAATTGTAAGGTATACTTGGTCCTGCAAACCTTCAACCGGCAAAGTCAGAGACTATGGTAGTCATGAGTAGGGAACCAGAAAAAGAGTCTAAAAGGGGCCACCTAACACCAGTCTACCAATAAAGGATTTACTGACTGTGGGTCCAAATTAGAGCTCCATTCCTAAGACAATTTCCTAGGCCAGCATCCCGGTTTCCCATGGAAAGGAAAAACCTTATGTATAGGATGTGTGTGTAGCTGTTTAAATCTTAACTAATAAGACATAATTGAATTTTTACATTCAAAAGACAGCTGGCGAAGGAACAATGAGCAGATAAGTACAAAAATAACTCAGTATCAAAATTATTTAGGTATTGTAAGAAAGAGATCCTCTTTCAGTTAGACCAGTAGTGAAAGAACTTCCCTGTTCCTCAGTGTGTACCTCATTTAAGTAAGATTGCTTGCCAAAGAAAAGAAAACCCTCCAAGATAGGATAGAGTCCTTACCTGCATCCATCCAAACAAAACAACAATTCAGTTAGCCTTGGATGTGTTTTACAGGTATCAATGGACCCTATCAGTTGTTATCCATGTCCATCTTACAGATTTTATTTACTTTAGACAAGCTAGGTTATTTATTAGAGCTTGTATGATAGTAGTCTTTACTTATTTACATCAAAAATGAATGTTACCTTCTACCTTTTATACTGAGCTATGAGGCCCACCAAGAATCCATATCTCAATTTAACCATCATGAGATCTATTTTTTTACACCATAGCTTAGTGGCTATGCTTTGCAGTAGCAACCATATACTTACCTTCAGGAATAACAATCTCAATGTGTCATTTGATATTCCTTTACACAAAGAGAGGTCAAGAACGACTTAAACTATGTAAGATGCCCAATGGTATCAGGAGAGATTAATGAAAAAAACTCCCTTTTTACAACCATTAAAATGACAGCATGACCAATCAACAGAGGATCGAAAACTCCATCTATATTAAGTGGACTCATAGATCACCAACCATGGCTTTTTTCCAAAGCCGAAAGTAACAGCTTCATACTTACCTTCAGAATGCCAAGTTATTAGTATCCCATAAAGGACGGTAGTGCCAGGCCTTGTTTGAGTATGATGCCTTAAAGTTTCAACAGTCATAGGTATTTTTAAAAAACACCTCATCCCCTTATCTGATGTGAAATCCCAATGGTGATACTGTACATAAGCCTGAGTGTGGCAACCGTCTATCAAAGAGAAAGACCAACAGTTTCCGAACTTACCAGTCATGCTCCCCCCTTTGTTTTTTTTTAAACATTGAATATCCAAGAGATTTTTGCAGTGGTTACGACCAGAGCAACTCACACCTGTATCGGCAATTTACTAGGTAGGTATGATAACCAGTTAGTGAAAATAACAACCCTTAGCTACTAGCACAGAGCCTATATCCTCCTGCTAGAAACACTCAGTCCTAGCCAGTGTTTGACAGAATTCATCACCAAATGAAAAACAAGGTCCACGACCCAAGCCAACTATGTGATGGCTCAACGGAGATTTTTTATAGTGTAAAAAGCAGCTTTTATCGGCTAGTTCAGAGCAAACCATTTACCTGACACACCTGTAGCGACAATATGCCAGGTAGATACGATACCCATTAGTGAAACCAACAACCCTCATTTGCTAGTACAGAGCCTATAACTACTTGCAAAAAAACTCAGTCCATGCCAGTGTTTCCATAGAAACTGCTACCAGAACGCGGTCTCAAGACGCCAGCCAATCTTACGATTGCACAACAGTTTATAGAGGATCATTATATAGTGTAACAAGCAACCCTCAGCGGTTAGTACAGAGTTAAGTACAACCTCCTTCATCAACTTATGCTCAATTTGTGCAAGTCTTCAACAGAGACCATCCCTATTTTAAATGCAATGTATAAAGCAGACTGCATTAATCTTTGGGTAAGTAGGATGAATGCATTCGGCCGCCCTCAACTACGCGAGCCTGCAAGTGCCGTCGCATGGGGAGGGAAATAGAGAGTGGACAGAGGCCGCCTACCCCGTATGATGATAACACTTATTCTTTCACGCTTTGTTTAAGGGGGGGTATTGTCCCATTATAAGGTGGTTTTATAGTGGCATAGCAAAAAGGTATCACTACTATGCAAAATGGGAGAGGGGGGGGGGAAGGGGTTTGAGTTATAACCAGTATACTAGTGTGTGTGTGTGTGTGTGTGTGTGTGTGTGTAACTGCAAATGAGACCTAATTTTTCCAATTTGCCTATATGTGCCCAACTTACCCCAAATGCTAAGTGTATAGTTTCCTTATCCATTCACTATTTACGCCGAATGCTACTGTATACTTACCTTACTTGTTCCTGTTTCCCATGGTATACCACTTGTAATTTAGATAGCTCATCATTTGGTACTCGGTCGTTAGTTGCTCTTGATCTTGCAATTCTGGTCCATCGTAAGTTGACCCAAATTTTGACATGTGCCAAGTCTTTCCAAACTTGACATGATTGAAGCTCGTGCAAATTTGTAGATTTGGCGTTTGCTTTCAAAACTTGAATCCGACTTTTTTGACCTCTGTCTATTGATTTTTTATTCCTTATTAGGTTAAAAAAGAAATAAAATTAATGAAATTTTTTATTACTTGGCCAAAAATTTAGCCAACATTACTTCTTACACTCGTATTTACATACTCTCACTCTAGGCATCTTGTCCAACTGTGGTTCTGGCTGTACATTCCAAATATAATCTATCTATGCCAAGGGAGTGACATATGCGGTGCCCTTAAGGTTGTATTTCAGAGTGTCATCTTGTCAATTTCTGGAACTGCTTTGTATGTGCGCATCCAAAAAACTCCCAAGATGATTGCTTTGTTAAAATCTATGTCTGCCATGACATGAAACTGATGCGGACATTGGTTACCATCAATGTTGATGGAGACATTGGCATGTCCTCAGCTAACCATTTTCCCCTTGTTTACTGCTCTAAGATCGATTCCATTTGTCGTCACTATTTCATCAGAAAACTTTAAGTATGTGGAATATCTCATGGTGTTGACTCTTGCACCAGTATTCACAAGTTCTCTTTTAGTTGATCCATTAGCAACCTTGACATAAACTCGTACATCCATGCCTCCAAGACAATCTCGCATGATCTAAATTGATTCAATAGGAGCTATGTTTAGTCATCTTTTTGCTTCAAATTTCACAACTTTGCTTTCTCCTTTGCATGGTCTTTGATGGATTGAGCTTTCTGCTTTCTTTCTTTTGCTTGGTGAATCTTTTTCAACATGTCAGCAATGAGAGGTAAATGGTACTTCTTCATATGCAACCATTGATCCAATTGGATATCTCCTCTGCCTCTAATGTTGCAAGTTTTATGGCACCATTTGGTGATATTTCATTGATCACAAATGGGCCATTTTCTCGCTTCTTCAATTTTTTGGAGTATTGCTTTAGGGTATAGATTGATTCATAATCTCCCTTTTTGAACTCCTTGTTTATCATGTGCTAGTCATGGAACTCTTTTTCGTTTTCCATTTTTGCGCATATATTGTCACAACACCTTGAGTCGCAATTTGTCTAACCACGTGAGATGTGCAACTCTGCCCAATAACTCATGTACTCCAATCTAGGTCTTATGCTACTCGTAGTGTGGAAACCAAAATTGATCCCAGAAACCAAATCAAAAGCCAAATACATTTCCCTCTTATCCTTTTGTTAGCAACTAATGGGATCCTTAACGTCCCATCTTTGCATCTTATTAACTACTCCATCTCATTGTATAAGCTTTCAAGCCATAAACTCTTGCACATGCATGGTTGGTGATTTCTCTTTATGCTACTCTACTAGTATTAATGCCATGTCAAAATTTATATGATATATATTCTTAGTACATAATCAAGGTTTTTTTTTTTAATGGTTTGGTATTGGTTTCTTATTGTGTTGTAATCTTGCTAAGAAAACCACAAAGCCTACTTAGAACCTATTCCATATTGTGATGTTCATCATGTAGCTTTGGTTTTTAGCTTGCTAGCTTCAATTTTCTTTATTGTCTATGTTTTTTGAATATGGGTGGATGGAAATTGAGCTATGCAGTTTAGTATTTATATCCTCAAGATATGAGGGATTCAGTGGTTGCTAGTATATTGTGATTGTTATAATTTTCTTAGTTGCTTATACAATTGAATGTGGATATTTATGCAACATAAAGTGGGCGTTGGATATATTGCCTCCATCTAAGTATTTGAGATTCCAAAGTTAGGCTTTGAGCTCACCATTTTGGAGTCTTGTTTATTACAAGTAAAACCTTTATTCTTGGTTGTAGATGCTCCTCAAGGTACGTGAGTGTGCCCTCATTCTACTAAAATGGTGGTCTTCTTGATGGAACTAGTTGGATTGATTTTTTATAACACTTTTTAAATGCTTAGCCATACTTAGAGTGAGATTGACTTTGGGTGTTGAGTATTGAGTTTCTTGAGCTTCTTCCTCATGCTAGGAACTATAGATGTAGTGAAGGTATGAAGTGTTTTACTTAGCTCTGGACTAGGAAATTTTTTAAGAGAACTATCTTTTTGTCTTTCATGTGATAGTTTGAATGGTTGTTACCATGGCACTAAAAAACCCCAACAATCATATGGCTATGGTGCTTGCTTTGGAGATTGAGGGATTTTTCCAAATAGATTTAGTTGTACTATAGCAACAATTGATGGTGTGATGCTTTCTAGCTAGAGAAATTTGTTTATTTGAGCTTGTTGGTCTTGTATCTAGCTATTTTGATGAAAACAATAGTATATTTGTAAAACCTTGATGATAACCTAGCATTATGGATATTTGCCTTGGGAGAATGTAGCAATTTTTGGATATGTCTCTAAATAGTGCTAGTGTTCCATGGGCTTATGCGGGAACATTTTTTTTCCTATGGGTTTTCCCCACCCATCTAGTGGTCTGCCACTTAGCCTCTTAACCTTTAGCCACTTAGGCACTTGTGCACTAGTGACTCTACTATGTACACCCATTGTGTCTAGTCTATCTACATGAGCATACACACATAGTGCTCATTCTCTTCTATTACTAGCTCATCCATTGTCTACTCCGTCTCCATTTTTCTTCCAACATTTGTTATCAGAGCCACCAAAACCTGTCTACAGCTATGCGTTTTTGTCTATGTATCTGCACGCGCACTTTTGTGATAGTTTTTTTGTAGGGTAACCAAGGCATTAGTATCATCTACAAATTGTTGGAGACATAGTTGTTCACTTGCACCTTCAACATTGATACCCTTCAGTTTGCCCTAATTGAGAAGATCTTTAACTAGCCGTCCTAATTCATCAGATGAGATAGCATATAGCAGAGAAGACAAAGGGCAGGGCCTGTCTGATGGACTTGTGCAAAGGAATTGCATCAGTCAAAGTACCATTGATAGAAATTATTGTAGAAGCATTTTCATATAGTAAATGCACAAATCTAATAAACATTCTGCCCAAACCCATATCTTGCATATTCTAAAGAATGAACTCCCACTCTATTCTATCATAGGCTTTATCAAAATCAATCTCAAAGAAGATAAAGTCCTTATTTGATTCTTCAACACACTCAATGCTTTCCAAATGGACATGATGGCATCTAGAATGTACCTTGCTTTAATAAAACCTTTGTTTTTTGAGAATGAACTGGTCCATGAGAGGACTTAGTCTTCTAGCCAAGAAGAGAGAAAAAATATTATAAATAGAAAGCAGACATGTTATAGGCCTCCAATTTGACAGTTTGTCCCTTGAGCCTTTCTTATGAATTAGCTTTATCACTCTACCATTTATTAAAGGGGACAGAGCTCTAAGAGCTAGGGCTTCTTGACATACCAGCATAAGAAAAGGTACCAAAGAATCTTTATACAGGGAATAGAATTCATTAGGTATTCCATCCAAACTTAGGGTTTTGCCAATCTTTAGTTTTCCAATGGTTTCACTACATGAGCAAGAACAATCTTTTTCCTTACAGAAGCAATCTTTGCTTTGGCATTAGTTATTCTCAATTCCTCATAGAAAATATTGGGAAAAAAATCTTGGCAATTTCTATGTTCTCTTTGTGAGTTCTAGCTTGAATTCCATTCTTATTATGTAACAAAAGAATAAGATCTTTACACTTCTTTTTCTTTAACAAGGAGAACATATGTGAGTTGTGCTTATCAATCTTTCCAGCCCAAAACTGTTTGGTCCAAGCAAGGGCACCCTGAGCTTCAAGGAGCTCTTCCTTTCTCAAATTATCTTTTAAAGAGATAAGCTCAAGTGAGGGAGAGCCAGTCAAGGAAGTAGACTCAAGCAAAGATATTTGCTTACTAATCATCATTCTTTTGTGTGATCTAATCTCTCTAGCCTTTTTCTTGAACTATGTCAGGGCATATTGAGTTTGTTTGGAGCATTGTCCCAGGCAGCAAATGCATTACTATGAGTAGAAAATGTAGACTCAAATATGATTTGAACTTTAGCCTTAACAGAAGGAATTTTAAACAAAGAGCTATCAAGATGAGGACAACTAGATCTGAAATTATGCTCACCTTTATGTAGCTCAAATAACAGGGGCTTGTGGTCAGAGAGCAGGAAGGAGGAATCAACTCCTTGCAAGTTACCATCCATGCTCCTGAATCAAATCCACTATCATATATATTCTATTCAATCTTGTAGATCTATAATAACAGTTGCCAATTGATTCTAGACCGGGTGAAGCCGGTATTTTTTGAGACATCCATCAATGTGTGCTTGTCATACAGGTCTTCTCAACTGGATTTTTAATCCGTTGAATGACATGTCCCATAGCCTTCCATCTGTCATTTATAGAAGTGACCATGTTAAAATCACCTACAAGCATAAGAGGGTTAGGAAGACCATTGATTTTTGACCAAATGATACTCCTTCTAATCATGGATTTAGATGCATAAATGCAAATTAATGTGTAGTTGAAAGATTCCTTAAGAGAAATTGCAATGTCCTGTTTGGCCATAATGTACATTAGTGATCTGAAGCTCATGACTGAGAGCAATTCCCAAAGTTGTTCCACCTTTCCATGTAGTATGGTTAGAGTTAACCCACTTATGAGACTTACTTTTTGGAGATTCAAATCCAGCACCTGGTCTTTGACTTTAACTTCTTGCAGGCAAATAAAGCCAAGTTGCAACTGAATATCAGTTAGCCACTTCTTTATGCATACAACTCTGGTTGGGTCTATGAGACCTTTACAATTCAGCGAAAGACCTAAGATGGCCTAGTTCAAAAAAAAAAAAAAACGTATGGATTAACTAAGGACACTGAGATTCTATTAGGGTCTATGGACTTCTCTTTTTTCCTCTTAGCTTTACCAATTTGAATTGGGAGAGCTTCTTCTTCAGCTTGAGTCATAAGAACGTCTACAAATTTTAGAGGTGATTGGAAAAACTTGTTGACTTCTTCCTTATCATGTTCTTGAACCTCGTTTGTGAAGTCATCAACAGCAAAATTATCAAAACTTGACTGCCCCTCCAAGTTAGAGATTGGTGACTTGGTCTGAGTAGCATTGACAAAGTGCTCACCTTCTTTAGAATCAAATGATAGTCCTCTAGCTTTTTCTGAGGGACTGGCTGGGGGTATCAAGGGATCTTGGGGAGTTGGAGGGCTGACTAGAGTTGGGTTAGGAGAGACACCATAATCATGAGCCTCCTTGGCAGGTTGTGAAGTAGAAGCATTGTCCACTCCTTCTTTTGCTCTCTCTTCTATGGAAGGGTCAAAAACTTCATCAAGAAAAGCATCATACCAATTGACATATCTGTTGTTATTACTTCTCAGTGGAGGCCTATTTCTTGGATTACCTCTTTTGTTCAACTGTTGAAAACCTTGATAGGTATCCTTTACCTCTTTTCCTTTGTTGGCATCTTTTTGGACCTTATTAGCCAATTTTGGATAGTCTTTAATAAGATGACCCTGCCTAAGACAATGAAAACAAGCATTTGGAAGATTTCTATAGACAATTTTCTGTACATGCAAGATTTGTCCCAATTGGTCTTTTAATGAGATAGAGTCTCTAAGAGGAGCTTCAGTTTCCACCTCAATGAGCAGATGGGGGTTGGTACCATTGGAAGTCTTGTGCCTCAGCACTTTACCAACTTGTGATCCTACCTACTCGAGCCATGGAATGACCTTTGTGTTTTCATCAACTGTATAAGAATCCTTGTCCCTAGCCTACTGAGGCACTTGATCTTCTTGGGGTTTAACCACAGTGGAGTGTAGGATCACCTTATCATTATTCTCCATCTCTTTCTTATGTAAATCAATATTGTTCTAGACATTGGAAATAATGGAGGATTGACCATTTTGAACAGGTAGAGGAGAACTTATCTGAAGGGGCCTCTGAGGTGGGAAAGGGTGGGCTGCATAGTGAATGTCGAGATTGTCTAGTCTATCTACCATGAAGTTCAGAGGGACAGAATATTGAAGCTATATAAAAAGATCCATTTAATATTTCAAAAGAGAAATAACATTTAAGGTTAGTCTCAATCATCACCAAAAACATTGAAAGTATGCCTAACTCGACTCTCCTCCAAGCAGTTTTCGGGAAAAATCATTTTCATAAACATACAAAAATCCCTCCAAGACAAATCTGAACTGGGAATTTTACAATACTAACAAGTATTTTTGCAAAATTACACTATTTTTCATGTATTTTAAGCGGAATTTTCTCCTTCTTGCCCTCCCCTCAACCGGCTACTTTGATTTTGCAACCGGCTCAAGGCTAAGCTAAGGCGCTTGTTTTAAAAAGCCAAAAAGTTCCTTTTCAGAATTGCCTCGAAGGGGTTGTGTTGTTCGAGGAAAATGGGTGCGAACGTGTCTAGTGCTGATGATGCAGTCAATGGAGAGCGTTGCAACAGCACTATATAAGAGGGAATGGCTCTGAATGGATGGCATGCAGGGAATTAGATCTGCTGCCCTACATCAGGGACAGTCCTAATTACAACAAAAGCCAGAAAAGCTCATTCCAAGAGATATGGGCACACAATCCTTCGAAGGTGGTGAGCAGAAACTATGGAGAGCTCCATGTACAGAAGACCTTTGTCAAGGATGGATCACTCACCATGGACCAGCTTTCTCTTCTAAAGTACATCAAGACCTGTGCCTTCCGCAAGGACCTTCCCTCAGGCAGCTTCATTCACGCTCACATTACCGAAAGAGGGTTGCTCCATCACAACATCTCCCTTGGGAACGCCCTTCTCAGTATGTACGCAAAATGTGATGTCCTTGCTAAGGCGCAAGAAGTGTTTGATGAGCTTCCTACAAGGAATGTGGTCACCTGGAATGCGCTTATATCTGCATTTGCC
Source organism: Adiantum capillus-veneris (assembly GCF_014529385.1). Classification (NCBI taxonomy): domain Eukaryota; kingdom Viridiplantae; phylum Streptophyta; class Polypodiopsida; order Polypodiales; family Pteridaceae; genus Adiantum; species Adiantum capillus-veneris. The sequence continues at coordinate 79,392,606 of NC_140949.1, forward strand.
CAGCATGGGCTTCTTGATGAAGCCCTGGAATCCTTTGGGAGGATGCAAGATGAGGCCCTCTCCCCAAATGCAATCACCTTTGTATGCCTGTTAAAAGCCTGTGGTGACTTAGAAGCTGTGGAAAAGATACATGCAGAGGTAGGGAGACAGGCATCGTTGGAAGAGAATGTTGTTCTTGGTACGGCCTTGGTCGACGCGTATGCGAAGATGGGTGCCCTTTCAAAAGCACAAGCAGTGTTTGCTAAGCTTCCTGTACGGAATGTAGCTACATGGACCGCTCTAATTGCTGGATATGCCCAGCATGGACTTGGTGAAGAAGCTCTTTGCTGCTTCGACAAGATGCAAGGTGAGGGCCTTTCTCCGAATTCAGTCACGTATATTTGCACTTTGAAAGCATGTGGCAGCATCGGAGCAGTTGAGAAAGGTGAAGAGATACATGCTGAGGTCAGTAGGCGGGGATGGTTGGAAAATGATGCCATGCTTGGCACTGCACTCGTGGACATGTATGCCAAGTGTGGTGCGCTTGCAAAGGCGCAACTGGTGTTCGATAAGCTTCGGTCACGGGATGTAATCACATGGAATGCACTGATTGCTGGATATGCTCAGCATGGTCTTGGTGAGGAAGCACTTCATTGTTTCAAGCAGATGAGCAAAGAGGGCCCTTCCCCTAATTCTGTTAGCTTTGTTTGCATGTTGAAAGCTTGCGGTAGCATAGGAGCAGCCATTCAAGGTGAGGAGATACATGCTGAGCTAGGCAGGCAGGGACTGCCTGGAAAAGATGTTGTTTTGGGCACTGCATTGGTGGACATGTATGCCAACTGTGGGGCACTTGCAAAAGCACGAGCTGTGTTTGACAAGCTCCCCGCACGCACTGTTGTTACATGGAATGCGCTGATTGGGGGGTATGCCAAGCATGGACATGACGATGAAGCTCTAAGCTGCTATGAAAGGATGAGGCAAGAGGGCACTTCCCCGGATGCAGTTACCTTTGTTTGCATTATGAAAGCTTGCAGCAACATAGGAGCAACTGAGAAGGGTGAAGAAATACATTCTGAAGTTAGCAGGAAAGGGCTATTAAACAAGGACAGTGCACTAGGAAATGCATTGGTGGATATGTATGCAAAGTGTGGTTTGCTTGCAAAGGCACAAGGAGTGTTTGATATGCTTCCGGCATGTGATGTCGTTGTGTGGAACGCGCTTATTGCTGGCTATGCTCAGGTTGGTAAGGTTTCAAAAGCTTTTGAGCTGTTCATGGAAATGATGCAAAATGGTAGAAAGCCTGATGCAGTCACCTTTATTGTTTTGCTTACTACGTGCAGTCATGCTGGTCTTGTTGAGGAGGGGTCACTGTTGTTCAATACCATGTGCGATTTACATGGCATCAAGCCTACTTTAGAACACCTTACTTGTATGGTTGATAGTTTCAGTCGTGCCGGGCAATTTGGCAAAGCATTGAGTGTGATTGAGGTTGTGCCACCTTCGAATCGTCTTTTATTGTGGACAGCTCTGATGAGTGCCTGCCAAAAGTGGGTGCATGTTGAGCTTGGGAGGTGGATCTTTAGGCATGCAGTACGGTTAGATGAGAACTTGGATGCAACCTATGTCAGCATGAGCAATATATATGCAGCTGCTGGCAAGAACAAGGAAGCATATAAGCTTGAATCGTTGGCGCTCTTGGTGGACTGATGTAAATAGTGGTGCTTGTAATCCTACAGAGGGTAAAAAAAGATGATATTCACATTTACAGAAGGCCAAAATAACACTGGCCTATAACTCTCATCAAAATGTACAATAGTCCATATTTTTCAAAGGCATTGTTTCCATAGAATGGCTAATGGTGTCCTATCTTTAGCCTCCAGAGGCCGCTGAGCCAGCAGGAGCAGGAGGCACGTTTCCCCCTGGGGGGAGTAAAAAGTATGTTTATGCCATGTCATTTTTCCATTGTTGGGCACGAACGGCATTAGGGGTATGTGGCAGTATTTAGTCGATACTAACCATGATGGATCTGGTGGGCTTCTTTCCTGGATTCATCTCTACCTCTTTGTTAAATATATCCTATCCCTGTATGCTATAAGCAAGCATGTTCTGTGAGGTATCTATTGCCCAACCTTGGGAGATCTTTGGATGAAAAATAAGTACCTAGGGTGTTGCAAGGTAGCATCTCTTGGTGCCTTTGCCAAAGAGAGATGCCCAATCAAATCTTGATGCCAGTACAAGGTCTCCTCAACTTGTTCCGTGTCCCAGGATGGTGCTTCTATCCAAGCAACCTTTGGCAATATGTGAACCTCAAAAATATAACTAAAACGTGTGAAGTATGAAAGGAAGAAATTGAGAAGGATTTTCCAAGGCTAAATCAAACCCGTCTTTTCTAGAACCGTAGATCAAACCCATTTTCCAATAGGTAGTAGTGATACCACCCTCTAATCTCCAATATGCAGGGCATCTATACAAGATGCTCCTTCATCTTCACATAGTCTAACAGATGAGATCCTCTTGCAACATACAAAGAGTATGTAATGATAATTTTTAGTTATACCTAATTGAGTAAGGAACATGGTGGTTTAAAACCACATGCTTCAGTCTAATATAATATGTTTTTGGCAAAGTACTGTCAAGTTTCCCTCTTTCTTCAATGTATTGCTAACAACACAAAATAAATGGCACAATCAGGTGTGGTTTGTGTAGGTAGAGTAGGAAATTGATGACTAGTGAAAAACTCATATAATGTTGTTTCTCCAAGCTAGAAGTATTTGTAATTTACCTTAAAAATCAAAGAGGAATAATGGTGAATAGAAGAAGACTATTTTTACTAGATTCCTATTACTCCCTACTGGGTCTACTCTTAAAAATTTTATTAACAACTTAGATTCTTACAAACTAAGGTCTAAGGAAACTATTGGAAAGTTTAAAGGATAGGATGAAAGGAAATGAAGAGGAGAGCTCAACTAGCTCATAGACACCTCTTATAGTTAATCTATTGACTCTAGTTTGAAGCACCATTAGTACACAAAGATTTTTTGGCTTTTTAGAACAATCCTTCATAAAAGGCATAACCAAGAAATTACAATTCTCTCTCTGTCTCTCTCTCTCTCTCTCTTTCTTTTTCTTTGTGGTCTCTTGGGATTGTTCATATGATGTTAAAAAACTCTCCTCTTTTTCTTCTTCTTCTTCTTCCTCTCTCTCTCTCTCTCTCTCTCTCTCTCTCTCTCTCTCTCTCTCTCACACACACACACACACACACACACACACATACACAAATGCGGTACATTGGTTGTCCCAGTTCCCTCTTGACTAACATGTCTTGAGTTCAAGACTTGCTGGATAGATCTTTAGGTTCTTGGGATTGTACCTATGACGTTAGAACTTCTCTTCTTCTTCTTCTTCTTCTTCTTCTTCTTCTCTCATCCTATGGAATCTGTTTTCAAAGAGCCACGGATGTCGAGATCACAATCACACCCCCTTTCTCTAGATCTATTGCAAATCAATAGCAGTACTCTCCCTCCCTTTAATGCTCTCTCATGAATTTTCAGCGAGTTGCTAGTGGTCACCAACTTGGCTAAAGACTCATCAATGTTAACATTCTCGTAATGCTTTTGTAAAAAAATATGAATAGTAGAAGGTGATACTGCCAAGTGCTTAGAGCAAAACATATTGCAAGAGGAGAAATGAAAGTTACTAAGAATTAGCAAAACACAAATGGCACATATCTAGCAGCATGTTTTTGAAAGAGACATATGGCATAGATCTATTGGCAAAATGGATATCTTTCAACAATACTTGCTTTTCCTTGTAAACAAGATGAAGCTTTGCATTCTAAAACAAAATTACAAACTAAAAAACCAAAGTAGATTTCAATGTTTCACATGCCATAGTCAAATTTATGCTTCACTCCCTTCTTTGCTAAGGCTTGTTTTTGAAAGATAAAAAATGAAAACTAGTTTGCCATTTATACTTCGTAGGAAACATTTCAATTTACAAATATCTATGGATTGCAAATATTGATTTATTTGTGTTACATGTCCATAAGAGTTACGCCAAGAACTAAATTGTGATATAATAAGCCCTGCATCAGCATCTCATTGTGAATATGCTTCCCCTTTGGTAGTAGCGCTCATGGCAGCATAAGCTTACAAGATGTAGACGTAGTCGCTTCATTTGGAGACATGCACTCATGCAGTATTTGTTTCAAACACTAGAGCCAAGTGACCTCATTCTTTTGAAGTGTATCCCATGTGTATAATAATCAAGAGTAAACATTTTCATTGACAATGTTATGTTTCAATGATAATCATACGTACATTTTGTGTTGACAATTGATTCCAAATGCTTGTTATAGTTTATTCATCATCCAAGATTTTGCAAAATGGAAGAAGTTGACATGGTTTTCAAACATGATTTGCAAAAGATCATGAGGAATGCATGATGTGTTTGCATGGTTGTGCTCTCAAAAGAAGAACAAAACCATACATACAATGGTGGGAAGGTGGCCCTGTCCTAACCCATTTTTATAAACTATAGGGAATGTGCCCTTCCTGTGTATACTTATTTTCTCCTGCAGTGTTGAAGGGTGATATTATGCTCCTCCTCTAGTGCTAGTCATGTTTGTCTATCCTCCAGTATTGAATGGTTGCTTTACAATGCATGAAGAGGAATTCATTATCTTCAAGTTTACAGAAATGGTGGCATCAAAATGATCTTGCTACAAAATGGGCACAATGTAGTCCCTTTTTTGACTACTAAGGTGAAATCAAACTCAAGCAATATGATAAACCATCGAACAATGCATCTCATATTGTAGGGTTCGTTCATCAAGTATAACAATTTTTGATGATCCACAAAGAACACAAATTTGTTTGCAAGAAGGTAGTGTCTAAACTTTTTCACTGCATAGACTATTGCCAGGCCTTCTCATTTTTTGTACTATTAAGCTATCTGCTGGAGTAACAAATGGAAAAATCCATGTTGTTCTCTCCAGGCTATGCTAGGATGCATCCGATAGAATATGACAATGAATCAACATGGACATGAAATATTTTAATTCAATCAAGTTTGCATCTTTGGCTATGTATGGCACATTGTGGTGCTATTTGAGAGAGAATTCACCTTGTTTTTGTGTACGCAAGTGATGCTTTGGGATGTGAATTTTGGATCGTTACACATTCAGATGCGGTTTTATGCGCATTGTTTGACCGTGTGGGGCATTTCAGAGACCTTATTCCTTTGTGATTATGACTTCTACTTTCTGCCCTTGTTGGTCGGTGATTTGGGCTGATCCATCCTCTTTAATAGTAGACAATAACTCATAGGCTTTCTAGAAATCTACTCCGCATGGTTCCTGATCGTAGAATTCCCTGAGGCCTAGCCTTTTGTTGGCTTCTTTTGTGTCTGGCTTTGCAGCTACATCATATATCTCTTTCGGTATCATTTGTAGCTCTACTTGGTGTCCTTCTTCACTCTTAAACCTGCCATCGAAAACTGTTGTATTGTTTTCCTCAAGCTGTTCTCTTGACAAGTATGTTGCCTTGGCCGTCTTTACTGAACTTGGGTCCAATTGGTAGAGTGGTAACTCTTGCAACTTCTTCTTCTGGGACACCTTTTCTTGGCCTTCTCCGCAACTTGCATCTCTCCTTTTAAGTGAACACAGTGCCAAAGCTAGAAAATTTTTGCAATTTCTGCTCTGAAATGCCTTTGGGTCTAAATTTCTTAGAAATTGAGTCCAATTTGCTTCAAATCAATTTTGGAACATGCATAGATGCATAAAAGCATGTAAAGATCAAGATCATGAAGTTCAAGCAAAAATTTGTAACAAAAGTAAATAATCACGATTACTTACAACTGAGGATTTTTCTCAACTTTTTGCATTTTTGATATCATAGGCTTGAAATATATAGCCATTACGTGCTCTGAGTGAAGTGTGGGCTCAATTGAGTGCACTGGGTGGAAATGGTGCTAGATTTAAGCTTTAATTCTCTGAAACAGTAGATATAAAGAGATTTTGAGATTTTGAGATCCAAACTTGCTCAAATTTGGTCAGTGGACTTGGGACATCATGTGCTTTGGTCCCATGAGGTCAAAGTTGCAATTTTCCCCCTTTTTGGTAAGAAAGTAAATAATTGTGATTATTAACTTTTTTACCAAAATGAACATTTTTTGTTGCAACTTGGTTCTAGGCATGATGTAGACTCTGTGTATGAGATATGGGGTGATTTGGATCAAAAAAATGTGACAGATAACTCAAAAATTGGATTGGAAAGACTTCTTTGTGTTTTTTGACAATTTTCAAAATTTCCTTGATCATTTTGGCTCATATTGGAAATGTGGCATGTAATAGGTGTGTACAAGTGATAGGTGAAGTGAAGCTACCATTTTCAAGCCAAAAAAGTACAAAAGTAAATAATTACAATTATTTAGAGCAGTCAATTTTTTTTGCTAAACTTGACAATTTTGACCTAGACATATTTGATACACCTAAAACAAGTCCTAAGTTGAATTTGGTAAAGTTTTGTCTTATTGGCATCACTTTGTGTCGACTCTAAAATCATCAATTTTTGTGACTACATGGCTTGTGGAGTTGGTTAGTCACTTTTGAGGCTATGGACTTGTTCGCTACATAGTCATGAAGCTACCCATCCAGTTTTGGCCCATTTGGAGTCAGTTTGACTTCGTAAGTCAAATTTGACGCTTTGTAGCCTTCGAGCTATTTTCTACTTTTTGAGAGCCTTCCTTGATCGTTTTTATGAAACCATCCATGTACATTGTGTATAGACCCAGTCTATAAGCTGTCTGTAAAGTCAGAATCCATTTTTGGCATCTGACAAAAACCTAACTTTTTTCCTCGAACCATGCCGAATGGTCATCTCGTGATATAGACGTGTTCTATTATATAGGGGCATGCTACAATTCAAGTCTCGTCCGATTTGGTTAAGCTGACAGACCACTATGGTCAATTTTTGATCTCGTAGGACTTCGTGCACTGCTTGGTTTCTATGGTTTTTTTCTTGAGCTTAGACTTGTTACTGGCCATATAGAAGTGATCATTAATAAGCATAGAGCTTACCCCTCATGTCTCGTGTGAGACGGCGTCGTAAATAGGCGACCGCGGACTTCGAAAATCGGACGCGAAGAAGGTCGAGAGCTCTCTTCTCCAAGGGCGACTAGTAGAAATGAGGTGATTTTTAGACTACCTTGGATATCTATACTCGGACATCCCAAACTATTTTCCCCCAAATTCCTCTGTTAGTCCTACTAGGCCCTGAAATCTATGTTATACTCAAAAATTTCTTCAACCAGATTCCAATAGCTCATTCTGAAAGAATTTGCGAAAGTAGGCCTTGGTGGCCAAATTTAGGCTTTCCGCTTCCATCTCCCGATTTGATTGAAATTTTTTGTGCCTTTCCGCCTTGTCCTTCTGATCATCAGGGTATCTTCATTTTTTCCATCTAAGCTCATTTGCTATATATCATTAATTTTTGACCTGTTTATTGAAAAAATCAAAGAAAATAACAAAATGCGCTAAAAAAGCAAAGTGACAATCCAATTATTAAGAAAATCCATCTAAAAACATAGCTTATTGTTTTTTGGTGGATCTCTCTATTTTTAAGTCCCAATATCAAGAAAAATGATGAAAAATAACCAAAAAATCAAATTTTGATGATTTTCTGATAGTATATATACTATTTACACTCATCAGGGAGATGTTATCGGTTAAATTTCCCTTGTTGATGACTTGTTAAGGGCATTATTAGGTAATTTTGCAAAAAACACACGTCAACATCAAACTTTTCCTCCCTTTTCAAACATTGCCCTTAATTACTTAGTTCCCTTCCACCCCTCCTAGATGGCGTACTCTGGGATGAGCTATGAGGGTGCAAGGAAGAGTAAACCTTACAAAAATCTCCAACTCTCCCATTTTATTGGCATTAGATGGATGCAACACGAGAAGGGGATAGGAGATCATCTATAGACGAAGGCTTCTCATGTAGATAAGTGCATTCTTACCTTCCCCTCTTCTCAACCTCTTGCAAAAATCCCTGCTTTCCCCCTTCTAAACCTCTTGTATGTGTGAATTCTTCGAACATACCCATCATAATCATTGTGCATAGGTCATAGACCCCCGATGGGCATTGCTCAAGAAACAGTGGATCCCCTACCAATTCTTAATCTTCATTAGTAGTAGAATTTGGGCACCAACAATCCCATTTTCAAGGGCTCCCAAGAGTTTTTCCCATAGCTATTTGGCAGTAGGCTTGTGATTGGACTTTATATAAGTTACCTCCTTAGTAACATGATATCCCCCATCAAAGCATTGGTTCAGATGATGGATTCAACCACAAAACCTTCCATTTGTTGTTCCACTTTGTTGGGGGTAAAAGCGGCATGCTTCGGCCGAACATACACTAGGTGCCGGAGTAGTCACTCTATTGCATATCTCTTCTTCTTTATAGATAAAAGAATAAGAAGCTCGTTGCCTCATAAGAGGAGAAGAGACTGCACCACCCACATCTATGTGTCTCTCCTTCTCCATCTCCTTATTCACCACAAAGGACACACACGCTCCCTGCCCACATGCACTCTTCAATTGGTATCAAAACTTTGGTTGTCAGCTTGGTCGTAGAGAGGGATCAAGAATTCTTGGGAACTTTGTGAGAATGCAAAGGGAGGTTGTCTGATCAGTTGAGAGTAATGTATGCTCTTGTGGAAGCTAAGAAAAGAGTGTGGAAGACAATGTGTAGGTGAATGTTCTTTAAACAGTGTGTGCGCACAACATCATTGTTTGGTGGAAGCTCAGCAGAGAGTGTGGAAGATAGTGTGTAGGTGAAGGTTCTTTAAAAAGTGTGTGTGCACAACAACATTGTTTTGCAGGTCGATTTTCTCCATATAGATTGTAGATATGAGATGTTTGCTAGTTGTGCTCCTTCATGTTGATGTGGTATACAACTTTACAGAAGAAACCTTTTGGAAATTCCTCATCGTTTTGCTGCTTTTTTGCTCAAACAGACTATATACAAAAATTTCAATGTTTCCTTTCTTGCATTGTGCGAGTATGATGCACTTTTGAAAGCATGACGGATGCAAAGTTGGGTACATAAGTTTTGAAGTTGAAGATGTAATTTAGGCTTGTGCAGAGCTTGAGGTTTGTTTTTGGTAGATTTGGTCAAAGAAGAGGTAGGTAGAAATGGACAATGCTGCTCATTTTTTTGTTTTTGAGCTCAAAAATGCAGTTTTTGCATACCTCTCTCGTACGGACTCAGATATGTATAATCTTGGAGTCTAACCAAGAGTTTGACATGCCTTGAAGGCATTGGTGACATCAATATTTTGAAAATCTTCATAAATTTTTGTAGCCATATTTACACTTTTGTGGGATACATAGAGTACTCTGATTGCTCTATGGTTATGCATATTTTTATGCATTGTGCAATTTTGATTGCTTTTGTGCTCTTTTGAGAGTGATTTATCCACGCAAATTTTGGTTTATGCTTGCAGTATTGATGCGCATTGTTTATGCCAATTATTTGCACCTTTTCGTGCAATGTTTTGGGTATCGTGCTTGATACGATCCTGGCATTGGGCATCACATTGATACATACTTTTATGTGATTTGGTGCATGTATGGATATGTGAATGTCTCTTTGATGCATATGCAATCATTGGTATCTAGACACTCACTTTGATATTCGATATTTGTGACATTTTTGAGACTACACTGATGACTCATGAGAGACGAAGGTCTTGTTCACATCAACATTCAAGATGTTGACATTGTGATCATACATGGCACATTCAATTTGCCGCCCATCTGTGGCTAGTTGTCATAAAATCCAAAAGCACATGCTTGATTGAGAGTGAATTTTAGCCTAATTTTGGTGTCCTTTCTTGAATCTGGCTCATGGCCATGGATTCTAATAGATTGAGAGCTATCGTATGTACTGTGTAAGCCTTCTCTGCTTGATTCATGCCGGCACCCAATGAGAGACCATTCAGATACATTGCAAATTTTCCCCAAGCTCGTATGCTGATAGCATATTCAAACTTTGGAAGCTACTATGCACGGTATGCATAAAATTGAAGCCTTGCTTCACATAACAAAATGTTAACAATAAAACTTTATTGATCTTTTGTGCTCATAGTCATATGATGCTTCTACATACATTCACATGCCATGCATGATACACAATCTTAAAATAAAATCAACCTTGTCGATCATCGACAAATAATCAACCTTGTCAAGTTGTATGGAGTAATGAAAGCGTAAAAAGTACCCGCAATTAATGCATGTCTTAATTACAGTGACAAAGTGTACCTGAGATTGGCCAATGCTTAGAGCATATACATATGATATTCACTGTAGAACCTTGATGACATAATGGGTTCTAACTGGCTCCTTGGCTAGAGAATAAACTAGGTATAATAGGAAGCATGCCCACTTGAAAAGCTTGCTTCAATTAGGAAATCTTTCCATTATGAGTGGCCAAGCATTAGAAGGGCTTCCCCTTGGAAATCACTGCATGACTACCTTTTGACCATTTTGAGTGGTCTTCAGAAGAACTCAAAAAATGCCTCGATAGGCCATTAGCATCATGAACTAAATGTACTTACATTTAGCATCACGAAGCTCGATCGATGCAACATGGAAACTTTAGTTGCTTCAACTTTACATGGATAGGTCATACAAATGGAGATGTGTAGAATGCATTGTTTCCATGCACACAAAAGAGTATTCCATGCATACATAAAAAAGTGCAAATGAAAATAGATGTGTTTTGACACAAATCTATGCACTGCCTCTTCCAAGTTTCCCTGAAACTTAGAAAAACGTAAACAAATTGTGTGCGTGCAATTCATGACAGTGTAGCTTTGCAAAAACTCTCCATGAGAGAAGAACATACACAAACATCTCATTAGAGCAAGAACGCTTTCTTATGCTTACAAACTGATAGATCACAAGAGTGTGAAGAAACCACATGTGCATAAGCAAAAGTCTCAATTGTTACACGAAAGTTCTTGAATTCACAATGTATCTACTTACATGCACATGCATGCAAGAGCGAGAGCACCAAATTCAACACATAGCGGTTGTTTTTGCCTCAAGCAAGTGAAAAACACACTATATGAAAGCTCCAAAGGCTGTCAAAGCTCTTATCGTAAGCAAAAACAAGAAAAAAAAGCATATGGTAGATCTTGAGGCATCCATAGAATACTTTTCTCTATGCAGCTCACAACTTATTTTTCAGGGCATGAACAAGTTCAAAAAGGGGACAAACCCCTAGAACACATGGTGGAAAAGCTCTCAAGAACTCAAGTATGCCTCCTTGACGAGTTCCATGAAAAAAAACTTGAAAATTGTGATCGCCCCTGGTGCTTGCACGGACCCAAATTTGGTTTGTAACCATGTTCTAATACCAATGAAAACCCTAGGGTCCTACTGCATGCTCATCTCCACCCATCCGTACTCCTTTTATAGGCCCTTGGCCCTCCTACAGGAGACCCCTTGACATACATGAGTAGTTTAGGGCCTTGCCCTCCCTGGTCCTACCATAGGCCTGACAAGAAGTGCTAAGAGTGGCTTGGTATACTCATTGCATGTTTCTCATGTACAAGATGGTATTGTCTCTATTACATTGAAGACATGGAGACGGTGAGAGACAAGACGTGGCTCTTTTACAGATGAGATCTAGGAAGTAGCACTACTATAGTGAGTCACATTAGGATGAGCTATCATGTCCGATGATAGGGATGACCGATTTGGAATTATCCTTTGAAATGCTCATGCTAGAGTACAGTCCCTATGGATAGGTGGAAACTACTTTGGAGTCGATACATCCATACACAACTTGTCCTGATGACGCAGATAGTAAGGAGAGAAAATATCAAAAAACATATTTTCTTCATGAAGTTCAAAACTATTATTAAGATGGGTGAAGGATGAGAGCATGAGTGGGTGCACAAGATAGTTACATCAGCAACATAGCTATTCTTGGAAGTGTTTGACCAAAATGAAAAAATATAGGGCATGTTATATCTCACTAGATAGCTCTTCAAAAAAAGGATCTAAATCAATACTAGGAGAAAAATTTAAGATTGGTTTGCAAAAAAATTACCAATTCTCACTTTTGGAAAAATAGGTAATGAAAAATAGATTCCAACCCATAAAGCATACCATTCATTCATGCTTTCAATTTGAAGGCAAGTGATGCACCATGTGAATTGCTTTCTTCATTTTGTGAGGGGCACAAAAGGCCAAAATGGCATGATCACATCTATCTTGGAGAATGAGAGGGCTAGGTACTATGTAGAGATTGGAAGGTGTCAATACAAAAGAAAGGGATCAATCATGCATGGAACAACTCCAAGTGAAATGAAACAATCAAGCATGGTCATGAAATTATTCAACAAGGAAAGGCTATTTGAAGTTTGTTTCCACTTCTTTTCCACTTTAACTGTCTAGTAATTTCACATGACACTTTAGTGATAGAGAAGCCAAGAGCTAAAGGAGCCTTACAAGCTCATTGATGGAAGTTTGCCAAAAAAAAAAAGGGATGAATGGAATTTAATGATATTAATTCCTTTGTCTCTCACTGTTAGAGCGCTTGTGCACTACAAGGATGACAATATTTCTCCACATGCAACTCTTTTGTGCACCAATAGGAGGAACATTTTGATGCATTATGCAACAAAATTGAGTGTGTTTAGTGTTTTTGTACTCGTACTAGCTCATCTACCCTATTGCAAGAAGGATCTATGGATACAAGGAGCATTCTAGCGTGGAAAAATTTGCATCATATGATCTTCATGTGAACATCTTGTGAGCTCGATGTGAACTAAGGGAGTGCCTTCAAGATATATCACATTCCATTGATTAGGTAGCCCAAAAAGGTCAATAAAAGTATACCATAGTGACCGGACCCATTTTTTGGAAAAAAATCTGGACATACACATCCATTCAAAGCCTACAACATACAAATCTAGATAACATTCACATATATACACTTAATTACATATAGGTCACATCTAGCATCAATCCACCATTCTTTTACCACAATCGCAATAGTTATTATAATTTGGATTCCCCCTTAGCTATCTTCAGTGTCACTTAATCATGAGGCACACACATTGTAGGGAACTTAGACTTCTATCTAGCACTGGTCAATGTAGGTTGGACTTTTTTGCTTGAATTTTGTGGTTGTTGAGTATGAAATTTGTAACTTGTCACCGACACAAGTAGTCAAGCCACTGGGCTACAACTTCATTGGCTAGCTTGGACATGATGTAAAATCCATGGGGAGTCCATGTCTTTTTTCATACTAGATACTATGCTTAATAGAGGTTACTTGCAAGTAGAGCTTTTATGTAGAACTAAACTTCAACCTGAATACATACAAACCTAAATTTCTTGCAACATGTAGTAAAAAAATTTGTTTTAAAAAATGCATTTATTGTGTCAATTCAAGTCCCGAAGACATTTCAATGTGCATTTTTTATGTTAGCATTAACACCATTTATTGATTACCTTTAAAAGAGTTCATTGAGAACAAAGAAGCACCTAAGCAAACACAATTTGATGAATACGACACTAGCCATCAAGTTTTTATTCATAGAAACCACTTTCAAGCTCTATCATCATGCTACTCCTTTTCTTTTTACTCAACACCTTTTAATAAATTTCCTAGACCTTCCTTTGTCTATAAGAGATGTGAATCCCATTGAAAATAATAATACTTTGAGTTAGGGCATAAAAAAAATTTCGCTACTATCCTCAACCATGACTTGTTGGTTGAGTTGGTGTATGGTATCTTCTTTGCAATTGGAATGAGCTAGATATGTTGAGACAACTATTCCAGGTTGGTACTAGAGTTAGAGATGTTAGACTCAAAAGGATCAGATTAGACTTCTAACTACTGGAAAAAAGAACTGAAATTGGAATGACGAAAGACACAAAAACTAGAACTGGAATTGGAAATGTTTTAGAGAAATATTTAGAGTACAACTAGTGATAACACTGAAAGTAGAAGATAGCCAATACGCAGCTTTGGAGTTACAGAGAGAGTTGTACAAGATGTCATTACAAGATGATTACAAAAGTCCCTCAAAAATGAATAGTGGGCCCTATTTATAGGCTCTCTGATTGGTGTCTAATTGACTGTGCACTGTCAATTACTGTGGTAATTCATTGGTTACTACTTCTAGAGGCTTCTGATATCCGCCAGTTCTGCTAGGGGTGGTTCCCGCCTTCTACATTCCTCCTCTCCATTCTTGAAATTTGGTACCAAAATTTCCAGATAGAGATTTCCAAACTGTTTCCCAATTGCTCAATAACGGTTCCTATTTGCTTTTTGTATCTCTTGTATTTGGGCATCAAGCCCTCCTATGTTAGCATAGGACTCCAAAGGTGCCTGCTGAAACCATTGAATCTACTTCACCTTCCAAAAGACCAGTAGTAGAACACCAACTCACCCAGTGTCTATCCACCAGTGAACCCTCGTCTTGTCAGGTGCCTTCTTCCTCTTGAATGGTGCCTAGAATGCCTCCGAGGTAGTGGTTCTAGCATTTTTCTTGAATTAGTCTAAACAGTGCCTCTTGTTCCAATTGGTCCTTCCTTGGAATTTTCATTTCCACTTCATAGGGCGTCAGAGGATTTCGGGTCTTCTTATCATCACATACAGAGTGCGTTTGCCTTTCTTCAATCGAGATCTGGTCAGTTTGTGACAATAGGAAACACTGTGCATCCATCCTTGAGGAAGTGGCTGGCTGCATTTAATGCGAGCTTCGAACAGGATCTCAACCATTTCTCTAATTTGGGGTTTAGAGCTTGCCTTGCTAGCCAGTTCCTTCTCTGGAATCTTACAAACCTTAATTGTCAGCTGCAACAGCTAGTTTATGATCTTAATGATTTGAACTTTCCACTGGCCCATTAAGAGTTGAAACCTGCGGAGGTCACCCAGTAGTTCATTGACCACAGTCTTTTGAAGCGCGTCTTGCAGTACTTGATTCCATGCCAGGCATTCCATGGTCACCTCTTCATACCAGGTTCTAAGCCCATTTGCTATCTGAATGTATTTCTGATGATCTATTGGCTCAGTGTGAGGCAGATAGGGAGCTAGAAAGAAGCAAGGTAATTGAGCTTCTTTGGCTAGGATGGCATATAGAAGTGCTGGAGAATCAAGAACAAACCCTAGAAAATTCAAAACCATCTGATTCTCCTACTGTATCATTTTCCTGGTAAGCCTTACTAAGTGGTAAAGAGTCTTTAGGTGCGCTTCTTATTCCTACATAGTCATTCTGGTTTTGGGTTCTCTACTGCTAGATGTATTATTTTTGAATAATTCTTTGACCCTCAAATCCAGAACACCCTCGGAAATTTGCATATGAATGAGCATCTCATTCATTTGCTGTTGAATATTTGTCATGCATTTGTATGTTGGCTTATTACCTAACAGCATCTCCACTTGAAGCCCCAATGACTTAAGATCTACTAGTCTTTAGCAGTTGGGTTAACCACTCTATCATCATTGGTGAGGTCCCATAATGGAATTCTTTCCAATACTTGGACACATGCAGGATGTGCAGGTAATTGACAAATTTCTTGGTTGGATACCTCCTGACTTCCAGTCTGCAGCCATCTATCTTGCTCCGACATAAAGCATTTGGAATCTTTTCAAATCCGAGTAGACTGAGTCATCCTCCAAAAATTACTAGATATGAAGATTCTTATCTTTCCACGGTCTTTTTTCTAATGTCAATAGTTTATGAGAATGATTATGGTCAGATTCATAGTCAGTGTCTAACAAGATAGCTTTCCCTTTATTCTGAATGTGATATGCCTGGCCTCCATGTCCTCCAGACTATTGAGGTGGATCCTAAGTTTCTCCAACCGATCGATGTGGCCTTTAGCTAGCTTCTCTGAAGCCTGCTTTGGAGGTTTGCTCCCAATTGTTGAACCACGCGTGGCTAAGCCACTGTTGTTTGGCCCGGTCCTTCCTCATCATTGTCATCATCATCAGTTTTTTTTTGAGTTTGCTGCTGGTCATAATCCTGGGTTTTATCAACATCATCATCTTCCTCTTCAGAGTCCTCATCCTGATTTTTTTGATTGTCTAGATATTCGATAAGGGCTTCATTGGCCAATGTTGTAGTGTATTGACCTGCTTTCTCTCGGAGCTTGGATTGAGTTGTCTCAATAAAATTCTCCAGGTCATTCACATTGAGAGTCAAATCTCCATTCTTGTCTACAATCTGCACTAGACGGTGATAAATGTACTTTTGGGAAATGGACTCTTTCATCAATTGATGTGTCTTGTATAGGTCCTGGTAGTTTTCTCTTCTAGCCTCAACAAGTGTTTGGAAGTGATCAGCAGCTCGTTGGGCTTCCTTTTTTGATTCCATCATTATTCGATTTTCCTGAGGGAGCTTGCTGATCTTCTTCTCAAGTCCCTCCATCTCTCCTCTTTGTTGTTGTTCCTCTATCTGTAGGGCCAGATTTTTAGATGACCAACCAACATTCTCCTACCGTAGCTTCTTCAACTCAGTCTAGGTCTGATGAAGTTCATTCTGAAGTCTTGTTGTATCAGCACTCAAAGTAGATGCCTGAGGTTCCATCATCTGACCAATAGAATTCACAATGGTATTCCATCCAGATTGGATGGCCGCCACACCCCTTCAGTGATGACCTCTAGGATAGTCTGGTATGTCTCATAAATTGACATTGAAAAAGGATATGGTAAAGCAACCCAATCAGGTTTCTTCATGACTAGCTTTCCCTTAAGGGGTGCTATCTGTAGACTCTATAGGTGGTCCAACTTTACCATTGGTAAATTGTCAATTTCTGGTGTTGAGCCACCGCTAGATGCCTTGTTGCCTTCTGCAATTCTACCGGTTTCTTGTTGCCTTATTGTGATGATTGTCTATTCAGCAAGTTTCTCATGTTCAGTGGTGGTTTGTACTCTAGTGGTGTTGATGTTAGCTGGTTTTTGGCTTCTGACCTTGAATCCTTGATCATTTCGACTTTCCTTCGCTTCTTAACCAGTGGATGTGTCAGTGAGAAACCTTTTTTTCCCAACCAGCTGTAACATTTCATGGTCTAGTAACTTGTGTGTAGCGGAAAATAACATAGACATAGTGAGCATTTCATTAAGAATAGATTCCTAATGAGCATAGCAAGAGTGCTTGGATGGAGAGAGCAACAAAAGGATAATACCTAGTTAGATAGGCATGAACAATACTTCAAAAAGAGAGAGAAATTAAGCTATTGAAAATAGTTGAGGACCAAATTTACATGGATACAGTCCCCCCTCCAAAAGGCCTTGTATTATAGGTTTCCCCCATGAAGGGAGACATTTTACAATACAATGCTTTGTGTTCCTTCAATAACTTTCCGGTGCAATGAAGATGGAAGCTTTAAGCACCAAGCTTACACTTGAAAACACGACATCAATTCCCTCATGGTCTCAGACCCAAGACCTCACACACCTTCGAAGATGGTGAGAGCTAGCGGGGTATGAGAGTAGATCAAGAGGAAGAAGGAGTATTCTTACGAGAAAGAAGTATATCTCCTCACATAATCACTCTTAATTAGCTTAGCATAGCTTAGTAATTGGCATGGTAGAGGACATGAGCATGCATTGGAGCTTGGCTCTTGGTTGTATTTTCATCACAAAGCCAAGAGTTGTTGGTGCAGGCCTCCCTTCTCACAAGCTTGGAGTAGATGATGAGCTTTCCATTAAAGCTTGAGAAGGATATAGTCTTCTTTACTTCACACATGAGCTTGTGTGAGTGTGTGTGTGTGATAATGCCTTGCAAAAATCAGCCCCCTCTCTCTCTTGGTCGACCCCTCTTGCTATTTTCTCATGATGGCATCCTATTGACCCCTGCAAAGCTTAGCCAATGACAATTCAGAAGCATAAGTGATAGCCTTCTGACCTGTGTCCCCCTTTCCCCTTTTGTGAGAGCTTTAGGTAGTTAAATAATGCAATTAAACTCTCATTGGACCTCTTAGTCATCAGGCAAGCCATTGGGCTATTGAATGCTCATTGGACCCCTTGGGAGACTGTCCAATAGTCTTATAGAGAGCTTAATTCTATTGGTCCTTTTATCAAGTGTTTTTAAATGAATTAAACTAAATTTACTCTAGCCTAATTCTCATTGGTCCACCTCTATGGCCATCCAATAGTATTTGAATGCACCTTGGGGGCAACTAGGGTAGGAAGCTAACATGTGTCCACTATGCCCTCTGTGTAAAGGGAGCTTGGAAGAGTGTGTGTGTGTGTGTGTGTGTGTGTGTGTGTGTGTGTGTGTGTGTGTGTGTGTGTGTGTGTGTGTGTGTGTGTGTGTGTGTGTGTTTCTCTCTCATCCCCTACAAATTGGGCTCGTCCCCTCCTTCCTAGGGATGTGGGAAGACTTTTTAGTCTTCCCCATGACCATCCAATTCCCCCACACTTTGGTCATTGGACATTACCTTTGAATTTTGGAACCTTAGCATTTTGGAAGTCATAATGGGCTGAACCTTAGTGTCTTTGAAGCCCATTGATGCACATTGCTCTTTTGCAGATGCGCCCCCCCCCCCCCCCCCCCCCCCCTGGATCCCTATTTTCCCTCCTTTGGATCCCTACTGTGACCGGTCTACCAGCCTAACCAATATTCTAGCTTTTTTTCCTCTGGTACTTCCCCATATTAAATGATCAATTTAACATGAGAAAATCATTTAGCAGAATTAGATATTAGTTATTATGACATTACCTCTCTCTTAAAATCATAGTCGTCCTCAACTATGAGGTAGAGAATATAAAGCATAGTCATTAATCCGTTTGCTAGCGGGTAGAGGATTCCTATTTTACCCTACGACATCGTTCCAAAATGGATGACTAGTCCAGTTGGTGCTTAAGAGCGTTAGCTGCAAGCAAGCATGTCTGTACATTAGTCTGTATCAATCTTCCATATAGAGTGACAAGCTCTACTTGGTGTTTGGGAGACGTTGTCTCCGCAAACATGACCCTAGGCATGCATACTCATTAATATGTGAGCACTATAAAGAAAAAGAGAGTCCTATAAGACAAAAACTTTGTTCATTTAAACATTTGTACATTTGCTTACTCTAGGGAAGCATTGTAAGCATTGACAAGGTTTAGGTTATTCTTTAATTGTATGCCTTGCATCCATCTAGCATCTTCAAAAGGATAGTTCTTAAACTTAATAAAATACCGTCGGATAATCTTACCACCTCTCAATACCTTGTCTTCATGTCGGAGAATGGACTCGGGCTGCAGCACCTCTTCTTGGTCCTCGATCTCCGATGGGTCTTCAATAGTTAATTCTTGAGGTGGCTCTCCTTTGTAAGGCTTTAGTAGGCTCACATGGAAAGCATTGTCTATGAGCCAATGATTGGGCAACTTGAGTTGATAGGCCATCTCATTGATTGGTCTAAGAATCTAGAAGGGACCATAGTACCTTTTTGCTAATTTAGCATAGTACTTTTGGTGTCCCGTAGGATTCTTGCCTATTGTGTGCCTTAATCGAGCCTTGGGAAGTTTAAGTAAGACCCAATCATTTTTTTTAAAGGCTTGAGCTCTTATGTGCTTATTAGCAACATCCTTTTGCCTTTATTGTGAGATAGAGATAGCATCCTTATTTTTTGGAAAGATTCTTGTAGGTCTCGCCTATACTCATCTACAACGAAGATCTTCCCGTGTACCTTAAGTAGCAGGGGACTTTTAGATCTTCCCTCAATTACCCCAAAAGGTGCTTTTCCGGTGGAGGTACGTTTAGTGTTATTGTAGGCATACTCCACTAACGGTAAGTACTTCTCCCATTGGGACCTTTGATCTACTTCCGTTACATAGGCTTTTAGTAGATCAATAATTGTTAGGTTAACCATTTCACTTTGGCCATCGGTTTGTGGGTGATAGGCCAAAGATAAGTTTAGCCTTGTCCCTAAATTCTCAAAGAGACCCTTCCAAAAATTATTGGTCATTCTAGGATCTCTATCCGACACTATGGACATTGGCAAGCCATGGTACTTGAAGATTTGTGATATGAAGAGGGTTGCCATTTGATGGGCTTTGATAGTCTTTTTGATAGGTATAAATTGAGCTTGTTTGCTGAACCTGTCTACTATCGTGCATATTCTCGTATTCCCATGGATAGACTTAGGCAATCCAAAGATAAAATCCATGGATATGCTCTCCCATGGTGAATTAGGGATTGGCAAAGGTTGAAGCAATCCAAGTTGCTTCCCTCTATCAAACTTTGTCTTTTGGCATATCACACATTTAGAAACATACTCTTGTATGTTTGCTTTCATGGCAGGCCAATAGAAATATGTTTCTATCCCTTTTAGGGTAGACTGAATCCCTCTATGCCCCGCATAAGGAGGAGCATGAGATTCATACATTACTTTCTCACGTAGTGAGTTAGTAACGCATAGTCTATTGCCATAGAGAAGATAATCATCTTGTAAGGTAAATGGTTCTTCTTTCTTCACTAGTGCAAGGACTGAAATCACATCTCTAAAATCGGGATCAATAGCGTACTTATCTATCATAGAAGATAGATCATTATGAGTTGCTATGGAAACCGCATTCACTCTCGACCGTCTTGAGAGTGCATCAGCTACTTGATTATGCTTGCCAGCAATGTGAGCAATATGAAAATGAAATTGCAAAAGAAAATTTTCCCACCTCATTTGTTTGCCGGAGAGCTTGGTCTGTGTCATGAAGTACTTAAGGCTTTGGTGATTAGTCCACAGAATGAAAGGAGTCCCCAATAAATAGTGCTTCCACGAGTCTAAGGTATGTAGAAATGCAAGGATTTCCTTTTCATATATGCCTAGAGCTTGCTCAACAGGGTCGAGCCTTCGAATTTCGTAGGCTATGACGTGCCCTTCTTGGAGTAAAACAGCTTCAAGGCAATCACCACAAGCGTCGCATTAGACCTCAAATGGTTTTGAGAGATCCGGCAGTGTAAGCACAGGTTGAGAGATAAGCTTTTCTTTAAGTTTTTTGAAAGCATTTTTCTCCTTGGTAAACCATGTATACCTAACGTTTTTCTTTGTTAGGTCATGTAATGGTCCCGCAATTTGTGAGAACTTTCCTATGAAGCATCTATAGTATGCACACATACCTATAAAACTTCTTAGTTCATGCAAATTCCTTGGATTAGGCCATCCTTTTATTACCTCTAGCTTTGATGGATCCATTTGGATGCCATCTTGGAGATGATGTGACCTAGATACTGAATCTCTTGTAAGAAAAACTCATTTTTCTTTCGATTAATATAAAGTTTATTCTCTCGTAAGACTTATAATATTACCTGGAGGTGTTGCTTGTGTTCGTCTAGTGAGTTAGAGTAGATGATTATATCATCAAAGAACACTCCAGTAAAGGTTCGGTGAGGCCTGAATAGCTTCTCCATCAAGCGATTAAATGTGGCTGGTGCATTGGTCAATCCAAAAGCCATGACAATGTATTTGTAAAGACCAAACATAGTGCAAAATGCGGTCTTTACGATGTCTTGATCAACTATCCTTATTTGATGGTAGCCACTTTTTAGGTCAATCCTACTGAAATAGGTCGACCCTTGTAGCTTATCAAATAGGTCTTCTACCCGTGGAATGGGAAATCTATTCTTGATAGTGGTCCTATTTAGTGCTCTATAGTCAACAACATACGATATGTGCCATCTTTCTTTTGCACTAGTAACACGGGTGAACAAAATGAAGATGAGCTAGGCCTAACCATGCCCTTCTCAACTAACTCGTGCACTTGCCACATAATCTCCACATGTTGAGCTTGGGAAACTCTATAAGGAGGTTTATTAGGCGGTGAACTGCTTGGAAGAAGTTCAATCGCATGGTCATCATTGCCTCGTTTAGGAGGTAGTTCACAAGGGATGTCGTCAATAAAAACATCTTGAAATCCCTTGAGAAAATTGGATAACTCTAATTCCTTGTAATTTTTTATATTTTCTTTTACTAAAGCATTAGGTTCATTTTGAGAATCTTTAACAAAAATCATGTACATGGAAGTAGAGCTCTTTATTGACTTATTGAAAGCTTGTGTATATACAATGGGTATGGTGTTACCCAACTCCTTAGCATCTATGTACATATCTTTTTCCCTGAACCTAAAGTAGATTTGCCTTTCATAGAATTTAACATTGGCAGATATGCGATCAAACCATGGTGCCCCTAGGATTACATCCTCGTGCTTGAGAGGAGAGATAAAGAAGTCCTCCTTGTCTACATAGCTTTGGACATGGAGCCTCAATTTCACAATTAAGGGAATGATTGAGGCTTCTTGCCCCTTGAAAGCACCATCGGCGGGTAGGACATCTCCCATCTCATAGGCTTGGATGCCTAGCTTGGTGGCCAACTCTGTGGATATGAAATTGTGAGTAGAACTAGGGTCAAAGAGAATGAAAGCATCATGTTCTCTTACCTTTCCCCAAGCATGGCATAGAGGAGATCCTTTGTGGTGAGTATCCTCTTCTTGGATTTCGACCAAGGTAGCTCTAGGAGGCTCATTTTGTGTATTCTTGTGGGGACAAGCACGATAGGTATGCCCTTTCTCCCCGCACTTGAAACAGCGGTTATTATTACGATAACGCTCTAGCTCTTCAGGAGAGAGTTTATTTTTACCTTTATAAACTCCCTTCTCTTTAGCTTTGTTGTTGTTGGCGTTGCCTTTAGGAGACTTTTGGACATTGTACTTCCCCTTGGGCTTGTTATTATGGTCCTTGTTCTTTGTGGGCTTAAGATTTCTCTTAGCCCCTTGTTGGAAATTGATTCATGAAGCCACCATGGTATGGTGTATGACCACAGATATGGTGCGTGGCCTTTGAGAGTTGACATACTCCGCCATATCTTTAGTTAAACGCGCACAAAATTGTTGTTTTTGCTCTCAAAATCCATCTTTTTGAAGACAGCAGCTTTGAGATGTAAGTCCCAAAACTTGTCTACATATTTGTAAATAGATTCGTAGGGAGAGAGGTTCAAGCTTCGCCATTCGGTGAGTACTTTGTCTTTGGCATCGGTAGCCAAAAACTACTTCATGATGGAAACTCTTAAAGATTTCCATGTTCGTGGAGCTTCACCGTTTGCCCGTAGGCTAGGCCACCATTGCATGACGGACTTTTGAAAATTCATAGCTACATGGCGTAGCTTAGAGGACTCTGTGAAGCCCTCATCTCCAAACGCCGCATCAAATTGTTGGATGAAGGCCAAGACTTTGTCCGTAGCACCAAAGGTGCCATCATAGGTAAGGAAAGAAATGTTCTTTCATCCATCTTTGAACTTTTTGAGCTTGGACGACCTCTTCCTATGGCCTCTTCTTTTAGGTGGTTCAAAAGCTGCACCATCACTTTCTTCAGAAGAGGAAGAGTATGAGGAGGATGGAGAAGAGGGTGACCTGTTTCTTGCCTTTTTATTCCGTTGTTCCTCCTTGTCTACACCATCACTTTCTTCATAAGAGGAAGAGGATGAAGAATATGGAGAAGAGGGTGACCTCTTTCTCGACTTTTTCTTCTCTTGTTTTCTGTCGTCCCTCTTTGAATTATGGTGTACAGAAGTGTGTGATGTTCTTCTCCGTTTAGGGGGTGCTGGAGAGGGTTTTTCCCGTCGTCTTCATGGAGCCATCTCCACCGAGGTGGCAGGAGACTCACTTATTTCTCGTTCTTTTGGTGGGGGCTCTACCATTGAAACTTGAGTTCTCCTTTGGGAAGGAGATGCATCGCCAAGTAGTAGATTTTTGTTGAGCCCTTCATACAGATCCTCTTCTTCTTCCCTTATCGGAGAGGCCCCTCTTTTGGAAGTCCTCACAAGGAGGCTTCCTAGGTACTCTCTCTTCTTGGTGGGGAGTTTGGAGAATCCCATGAGCACGTAGCTACCGTTGCACTTCACTTTGGAGGGATGGATTTCCCATGGCTTGTTGAAGCCTGGTAACAAGGTAATTCAAGCATAGGGGCATCATTAGTAGCGTGTTCATTAGCAAAATCAAAGCTATCAACATTAATTTCACTCTCTTTATTATTGTCAGCCATTCTAACAACTTTTAGGTGTAAAATTTTAAGTGTACTTTGGCACTTCAAGCCCTAGTTGCTACTCCTCTTAACCCCTTTAGAAAAGCACTCAAGTTCCTGTACCCGTGGCTCGAATATCATTAATTGCAAGGAATAGAAGAGAGGGTCTTTCACCACCAAAACAGTACTGGCTCCTGTCTAGCTTCAAATAGATCAATAGTGGTTAAGCCATAGGCAAGCCCCGTAGGACTCCACTATTAGACCATAGCTCTCGACAATGCCCCGTTATCTGCACAAAGCAGGTGCACTGCAAGGCTAAAAAATCCCTATTCTACTTACTCAATTGCAATTAATAATGCCAACCATTTATAGTCAGCTTGAGGACCTCTCTTCTTGAGCAAGAAAAGAGAAACCTTGTGCTCTGATACCAATGTAACATTTCATGGTCTAGTAACTTGTGTGTAGCAGAAAATAGCATAGACATAGTGAGCATTTCATTAAGAATAGATTCCTAATGAGCATAGCAAGAGTGCTTGGATGGAGAGAGCAACAAAAGCATAATACCTAGTTAGATAGGCATGAACAATACTTCAAAAAGAGAGAGAAATTAAGCTATTGACAACAGTTGAGGACCGGATTTACATGGAGTTGGTCCCCCCTCAAAAAGGCTTTTTATTATAGGCTTCCCCCATCAAAGGAGACATTTTAATACAATGCTTTGTGTTCCTTCAATAACTTGCCGGTGCAATGAAGATGGAAGCTTCAAGCACCAAGCTTGCACTTGAAAACACAACATCAATTCCCTCACGGTCTCAGACCCAAGACCTCACACACCTTCGAAGATGGTGAGAGCTAGCGGGGTATGAGAGTAGATCGAGAGGAAGAAGGAGTATTCTTAAGAGAAAGAAGTATGTCTCATCACATGTCACTCTTAATAGCTTAGCATAGCTTAGTAATTGGCATGGTAGAGGACATGAGCATGCATTGGAGCTTGGCTCTTGGTTGGATTTGCATCACAAAGCCAAGAGTTGTTGGTGTAGGCCTCCCTTCTCACAAGCTTGGAGTAGATGATGAGCTTTCCATTAAAGCTTGAGAAGGAGATAGTCTTCTTTACTTCACACATGAGCTACTGTGAGTGTATGTGTGTGTGATAATGCCTTGCAAAAATCAACCCTCTCTCTCTCTCTCTCTCTCTCTCTCTCTCTCTCTCTCTCTCTCTTGGTCGACCCCTCTTGCTATTTGCTCATGCCGGCATCCTATTAGCCCCTGCAAAGCTTAGCCAATGACAATTCAGAAGCATAAGTGATAGCCTTGTGACATGTGTCCCCCTTTCCCCTTTTGTGAGAGCTGTAGGTATTTAAATAATGCAATTAAACTCTCACTGGACCTCTTAGTCTTCGGGCCAATAGGAATCAGGCAAGCCATTGGGCTGTTGAATGCTCATTGGACCCCTTGGGAGACTGCCCAATAGTCTTATAGAGAGCTTAACTTCTATTAGTTCTTTTATCAAGTGTTTTTAAATGAATTAAACTAAATTTATTCTAGCCTAAAATTCGCATTGGTCCACCTCTATGGCCATCCAATAGTATCTGAATGCACCTTGGGGGCAACTAGGGTAGGAAGCTGACATGTGTCCACTATGCCCTTTGTGTAAAGGGAGCTTGGAAGAGTGTGTGTGTGTTTCTCTCTCATCCCCTACAAATTGGGATCGTCCCCTCCTTCCTAGGGATGTGGGAAGACGTTTTAGTCTTCCCCATGACCATCCAATTCCCCCACACTTTGGCCGTTGGACATTACCTTTGAATTTTGGAACCTTAGCATTTTGGAAGTCTTAATGGGCTGAACCTTAGGGTCTTTGAAGCCCATTGATGCACATTGCTAGACTTTGTTCCAGATTGTTTGAACAACTATAGGTACAGGTAGCAAATCTGCCTAATACACAACTTGCCAGACATACCAAGCCTTGAACAAATTTCTAGAGTTGGCTTTGGCAGTTTGCTATATGATACTATTGTACAAAAACTGTGTGATGTTGATACTAGCGTCTAGGTTCTAAACCTTGGCCAACAACATCACAAATAGTTTCTTTGACAAATAAGTTGGGTTATTCTTTAAACTGATGGTCTCAGCAATAAATTGATATACCGCAATGTGTTCCAATGCTGCTACTAGAATGCCTTGAGCACCATCTTTGCGTTTCTTCCTGGCTTGGTCGTCTTCTCTCAAAAAATGGCTTTCATCGGTCGTTGTTGGTGTGGTTTTTTGAGAATTTGGGAGTCTGAAAACATGTTCCAACTCTCTAGGTGTCAAATCCAGTTCCCTTCCATTGACAACATGGTACCTTTGTCCGCCTGGTATGAAGCTAGTACCTGTGTAATCTATCCATCAAATGGAAGTGCCGTAGCCTCTTTAATGACTTCTAGACCCCATAACTTGAGCAAAGCTTACTCGTTCTCTTGAAACATGTACTTAGCTATTTTACTGTGTTGAACCACTCCTAAAGACTTTGTAAGCGATGCCTTAAGGCTCTCTGTGTCTACTATCATCTTGTTGAGGGTTTCTTGCATGCTCTGTGGCTTTGATTTTCTTCCCATACACGACTCACAGGCAAAGAGGTTTCAGGTGAAGATGACTTACTTGTGGTAGCTATCGTGAATGAATCGTTCAAAGAGTAACGAGGCGCCTCAGGAAGAGTTATTGTCAAAGGTGTATGCAGAGATGAAGCATTCAATCAACTCAAAGCGTGCTCTTCAGGTTGCAAAGCAAGTGGCCCTAGAGGTTGTAAGTAAAATGTTGATGGGCAAACCCGTCGCATAGTTCTACGTATCCTCGCCATGAATGCTCCACTCAATGCCCACCCTTGATCTCTGCGTTCTATTTGCGACGTATCAAACATGCATTGGCTTGTCCGATTGATCATTACTGGCAAGATTCATTTTGGGATTTGTTGCGTTTCCCACTTGTGACTTGTCGGTGATATTGATGGTGTGGTTGTATGTGACTAAGACTGAACTGGTCGGATGGCTGGAATCTGTACTGGTGTTGGAATTTTTGACCCTTGTTGGAAGACTGAAATCGGTACTGGTACTGACTTCTTTACTGGTTGCATAATAGGCCTGATGTTGAACAAGTCCATTAGTTCCTCTTCTGGTTTTGGTACTGTTTCAACTAGAATCTCTTCTGCTCTGGAAGAATATAACTTGTTCTTGGCCCCATTGTAGACTTTAGGCAACTGTAAACCCGAAAAATCTCTTACTCTCCCATTAGAGAATACCCAATCTACCTCATAGGGTCCCGACCAAGCTATTTTCAAATTCAGCTTCCTTGGTCCCAATTTGGACTGGTACAACAATACTAAATCACCTCTCTTGAACTCTCTAACCTTGATCCAACTGTCATGCCAATGCTTTACCTTGTTCTAGTAAATTCCTCTATCTTATCTCATCCACCTGCAGCAATTCATCCAATCCTTGTTTCAAATTCTGATTAAAATCTATCCCATGCTTTACCTTGTTCCCGTAATGCTCTCTGTCTTATCTCATACAACAATTCATCCAGTCATCGTTTCAAATTCTGATTAAAATCTATCCCATGCTCAACTACCAGTCGTAAGCTTGGAATGACGAATTCCATTGGCACTACTGCTTCTGTTCCATAAACCAACTTAAATGGCGTCATTCCCGTAGTGACCTTGTAAGCATTACAGTATGCCCATAATGTTGTTTGAAGTTTGTCATCCCATTGATGTGGTTTCTTCTGAACAATTTTAGTGAGAATTGTTTTGATTGTTTTATTGTTGCTTTCAACCTAGCCATTACATAAGGGATAATACGGTGTTGATTTCCTATGTTTGACTGAAAATATCTCCATTGTGTCATTAATGAAATGAGTGCCTTGTCCTGACATTATCTCAATAGGATAGCCATATTGACATAAAATATTCTCATAAAAGAATAAGGCTGTAGACTTGGCAGTGTTGTTTGGAAGTGCTTTAGCCTCCACCCATTTGATTACATAACATGTAGCCATAATGATGTATTTATCCTTTCTAGGAGTCACCTTCTTGAATGGTCCCATAAAATAGAGTCCTCGTTTCATAAATACTCTCAATGGTTGTATTGGAGTCAGAGGTGTCATATCAGCTGCTGTAGGCCTACCCATCCTTTGACATAGACCACAGGTTTTACAAAAAGTTCTAACACCAGCCATCATTGATTGCCACCATAATCCTGCTTGAAGAAATTTCTTATAAGTGATGTCAATTGAGAATGGCCTCCTGCATCTCTAGTGTGGGCCTCAGTAACAACTTGCATTCGTCCTTTTAATGGCACACATCGCCAAAGCACACCATCAATACCCAACCTGTAAAGTGATCCAACAATGATGGTGAATTTCAGACTCCGTATAATCAGTGCCTTTTTATTGTTCTGAGACCATCTTCTGGGAATTTGCCTAGCTGAAGGAAATCATACACTTCCTGACATTCTAGATTAGGCTCTTCCTCATCTGTGCTGTGAAATAATTCAACATCTATTGGATCGTCTCTCAAAGGTGTTTCTGAATAGCCTTCAATGCTTTTGGAAAGGAAATCAGCTTGGCAATGTGTTTTGCCTGGTTTGTGGAAAATCTTGAATTCAAATTCCATTAAAAACATCATCCACTTAATTAGCCTCCTTGTATAATTACTTTATTGATTAGAAACATTAAAGCCTAATGATAAACATAGAAGTAAAAACAGCTTGCCCAGTGGATAATGCTTGAATTTTGTGGCACTGAATACCATTCCGAGTGCTTCTCTTTTTGTAGTTGAATAGCCCTGTTCAGCTGTACTGAACCTTCGACTAACGAAGCAGACTGGATACTCTGTCTTCTCATCGGGCTGAGCCAGTATAGCCCCCATCGCCATACCTGAAGCATCCACATGTATGTGAAATATAACATCCCAGTTAGGCTGACGAAGGACTGGCTTTCTGCTAATTTCATCTTTTAGGCACTGAAAACTTCGTTCACATTCCTCAGTCAGGATGAACTTGTTCCCTTTCTTTGTTAGTTCATATATGGGTAATGCCTTGGCTGCAAACATATGAACAAATCTTTGATAGAAATGTATGTATCCCGAAAATGAACTTAATTATGAAACAATGGTAGGTGCTCTGGCTTGCTGAATACTCGTAGTTTTATCTTCAGCCATCTCAATGCTATTTCTTGAGACAATATGGCCCAATAGTTGACCCTTCCAAACCATAAAAACAGATTTGAATTGATTTAAATAGACCCTCTTCTCCCTGCACCCTCAAAGACCATTTCTAGAAACAATAAATGCATTTCTTCAGTCGAAAAGACAGTAAAGTTGTCCACGAAAATGGCCAGAAACTTATGCAAACATTCACTAAAAATTTCGATCATGCATCTCTGAAAAGTTGTTGGAGCATTACAAAGTCCAAATGACATTACCAAATACATAAATGCTCCCCATTCAATGATGAATGTTGTTTTGGCCAAAAGCATATAGCTACATGTGTAGCAAGGTAGGGGTAGAGTGCAATCGAAAAGACATTCATGCCTAGCATTAGTACAAGAGGGAAGAAGACTTGCATCGATAAATGTGAGCGAAATTATTACTATAGACAAGATGAAGACTTCACGCCGTGGACCTTCTAAAATGTTTAACCATTCATATGAGCGCATTCAATACAATGGGCCCTTTGGCTGAAGAAAAATTCAAACTCACATAGCCTAAAAATACACACGAAACAAACTATCTCCTACACATTGCATACTCCTTCAGTAAAAGGATCGGGGGATTCGAACTTGCCTACTAATTCAATACAGCTTCAATGCTAACTCCTTAACCACTCATGCTACATGAGCTTCATTGATGCCCCAACTCCCCCAACAAATAGAAAAAACGATCGCGCATGCAGCTCTATGCAGCAAGGACTTGCTGCCGCCTCAGGCTAGAGCGGCTGCCAATAGCCACATCCCCCCCCCCCCGCCCTCCCAATAATTAAAAAAAAAAAACCGTTGTCCGTTGATGCTCACTCCCTGGTAGCATTGTTGGACCTTGCACCGCCTCCAGCTTAACTTTAATCTTTAAACTTAGGGCATCTCTTGTGAGTCCGCCTTTTCCCACATACTCCTTTCTCCTCGTCCTCCTACTACTACTGGTAGCGTTGGTATTATATTCATTTCATTGTGAGATTCCTCTAGATTCCCTTCGAATTTAGAACCCTCTCTCTCTTTCTCTACAAAAGGGATGCTCAGGATTCGAACACGCACAACCTGCAAAAGAATCACGTGCAGCAACTCTGCTAGCCAATCCGCCACTCCAATTTTGTTGCAAAGAAATGGTGCACACGTATAGAAAAAACTTCCAAATGACCGTCTGTCCTTCACTGACCTCCGGCCTCGCAACCGTGCCTCGTGTGTCAATTGTTTGCTGTGTCGCTTGGCATCAATTGAGATTCCGTTTTTTTATGGAATTAACGCCAGCTGGTACCCCCTACCTCCTTTCTCCTTTAGCATGCCCGCATAAAATTGGACCGACTGAAATTGATTTTGGGCCAAAAGACTTCACTGCTAAGGAAGGAAAGACTCCATTTGAATTTAGCCTGTAGGCTAACGCTGAGTTTTGAGTTTTCTGCGTGAAGTAATGCTCGTTCCTTCTCCCTATTGCGGATGACTATGTCGTGAAGAGCTTTCCAAACGCAATATGGCTAGCGCGGTGGAGGAGGGGGACAAAGAAGAGAAAGAATATGTGTTGTTGGAGTTTGAAGATGGCTGGCTGCCCAACAGCAATACCCGTTTTTCCCTTTCTGTAAGCTGCAGGTCTTAAATACCACATGTAACTTGCCATTGGGGAGCATTGCTTTAAGTGATTCTTGTTTCTTCTGTTTTCCAGGGTCTTGGTACCATGAACCCAATTCTGGTGTTGGAGGACGGCACCAAAATGGTATGCGCTTTGCTTCTTAATGTTTTTGTTGCCCTCTGAACCTGAATATTGTAGAATTGCATTCTACAGTCCTACTTGAGCTCCTCTCAACCTTACTGTCATGGGTTGTAGTCGTCGAAGGACTTTCAGTGACTATGCCCTTGAACACTTGAGTGATTCCTCCTCCTTGAGTGTATCTTCCAGAAACAGAATCCCACTTCAGATCTGACTGCTCTTCCAGCATGCTTACATCAAGGCCTCTATTGTTAATGCCTTCATGCAGCTGGTATTGAGGATGTCTTCATGCAGCTGTTTACCAATTGTATATCCTAACACAGCCTCAAAGAGATGGTAGCGAATGGGGTTGCCAATGGGGATTTTCTGGAGCTGATAGTAGCTTGATAATTAAATATCGTGGCAAGAGGAGATTTATTTGCCTGTCTCGTTATCATCTCAAAGGAGTAACTTTGTGAGAGTGCTAGGCTGCATTATGGCCGAGTCTGCCCTTGACCACCGAAGTCATGATAGAAACTCAGTACATAGAACTTTTTGTTGACATATGCTCATGTGTGTGCACGTGTGGTGTGTGTTGTGTTTGAAAGCATATGTTAGTACCTAGTTCTACACCCACTATTGGGCATTGACGATGTTAGTGGGGATGTCGTGGTATTTAGTCGATACTATGCATGATGGAGCTGATAGTTATATTGTCTTGTGGGTGACTATCATGGGTCTATACCTTGCACTTTCCTTTAAGGGTGAATCTGGGTTTATCCTGGATTCATCTAGGTATATAACTTTGAGAGAGAGAGAGAGAGAGAGAGAGAGAGAGAGAGAGAGAGAGAGAGAGAGAGAGAGAGAGAGAGAGAGAGATTGGGCCTTGCAACTTACCGAGAATATCCTCAATCCGAGGAATTGGAAAGATTCCTGATAGTGATCTTGTTTGAAGATCGGTAGTCTATGCAGATTCGAAACGTGCTATCTTTCTTTTGCATCAATAAAACTGGAGAGCAGTACGGCGAAGTACTTGGTTGAACTAGACCTTTTCGAGAAGCTTGTTGAATTGCTTCAAACTTTTCTCTTGCCAAGTAAGACTTGCCCTATAAGGGGGTTAGTTTGGAGGTGAGCTATCCGGTACGAGATCAATGTGATGATCTTCGGGACGTAGCTTTTCTGGAAGAGTGCCTGTGAAACAGTCTTTATACCTTTCAATAAATTGAAAACGTTTAAGTTTCAAACTAGAGAGGAAACCCTCTACTTCTTTATTTCTTTTTTAATGGATATATGGCTCACAATAGGAATAGCCAATCCCCAACATCAACAAAATTTTTAATGTTCTTGCCCTAATGCTCACATAATCTGGGGCTGGTTGCCTACGGTACTGCCATGGCATACCCAAGATGATATCACATCCCCCGATGGGTGTCATAAAAAATGATTCGCGGTCCTTGTACTCGCTAATCAGAAGATTGAGCTGTCCTTGCACGGGAGTTGCATTGGTAGTCAACCCCTCGAATGCCAATCCGGAAATGACTGGAGTTTCAAGCTGAGTTGGTGTGAGGCCCAAGCGTGCTGCAGTACCCAATGAGATAAAGTTGTCCCTTGATCCAAGGTCATAGAGGATCAATTCCCATTGGTTATTCACAGATCCCAGCCCTCTAGAAGTTGATACTTCCCTTTTTTTGTTTCCGTATTCCCTTGAACATCAGGAATAGAATTCGTGTCACAAAGTGATGACATGTCATGCCCAACTGGAAGAGAAATGGCCGAGTGGACTAGAGAAACTGAAACGACAAACTTACGAGCATCAACCATGGGGCCCGGAACCCTAAAAGACAGAAGCTTGCGCTCTGGAAGAGATTTCCGAAAATCGCGTTGACATGCTGACCTGACAGATTGTATGGATGCTGACATGGCAGATCGTATGCATGCTGATGTGACGGGGCTGTACGGATTTTCAGCGTTTTGGGCTGATTGTGCCACATGGCATGCTGCACAAAATTCCGCGATTTGCGCTAGCTTTTGGGAGCAGATGCTTTTGAGGCTTAGTGCTTTTGAACTTGATGCTTTTGGGTATCCCTTGTACTGTTTATAAGAGCTCTTCGAGCCTCACTCTGCAGAGCATCTGGACGCAGAGTCTGAGAGCAGAGGACTCTCGGGAGATGTACCTTGACGTGATCAATAATAAAGAAGTATGGCGGCAGTTTTTGGGGCCAGTGCTTCTGGGCATAGAACTCCGCCGTGCCATGTCAACTCTTTCTTTCTCTCTATTTAAGCCCAATGGTTTTGAAGTTTCTGTTCGTGTGGTGCTATTTATTTCTTGCTTGGAGTGTCCAAGCGTGTAACAGTGGTATCAGAGCTCAGAAAGATTCTTCTTCTACAAAGGATCCGATCCCTTCTGCAACACACAGGTTCTCAAGGAGAATTTAATAGAGTAGACAAGACTTTTGTGAAAAAATCTTCATGCCACGACCGCGGACTTTTTAGCCAGTCCCACCCTTTGTCCATCGTGTTGCAGTTCAAAAATGAACCATCTGTAAGTTCCACCTGAAAAGCTTCCAAACTCTGTTGGGTTGGTAGGTGAAGCTTGCTGACTAAAGAAGTGCTTACAAAATTTGTGGAACATCCACTATCCACGAGCACATTGATTGGATGTTTGCCAATGAAACCAAGAAGATTGAGAACCTGGTTGGAAAGATCAATAGGAACTCAGGTGCAATTGTGGGCATTTAGCATTAAGGCGCTAACCACTTTGGATACTTGAATCGCACGAATTGCCTGTTTGCCTTTGTCCTTTATTGGAGGTGGACAGTGTTCTGAATCTGTAAATGACTCCATATTTGAAATTTGCTGAATATTTGAAGGGTTTGGACGCTTCGGGCATTCATACCACCTGTGTGGACCACCACAAATTGTGCACAATCCTGTGCGGTTGGGCTGAGAGGTGGAAGGAGCGATGAAGAGGCTTGCTGCTCTGATGGACCATTACGACGGTCGTTACGTCGGCGGTCGGACCGAAACTGTCCTCGATTCCGATTGTTATGCTGGAAGAGGAGCCGTTATATGAAGCTGTTGCTTGGCTAGAGAACCGAGGCCGAAAAGACTGCTGTCTAGAAAATTGTTGTCTAGAAGACTGAGGCTGTTGTAGTAAGCGCCGATTAGGATTAAAGTTGCTGGGGCGACCACGTTGAGAAAAGCAGCCATTGGTTGAAGACTGATTGCCCATGAATGATGTCCGTGTTTGATGATAATTGTCTCCAAGCCGTTCGGCATAAGCAATGGCAGCATCCAATGTAGTTGGGTTAAACTTTTGCACGTCATTCTTCAGGTTGGGTTCTAGTCCGTCGATGAAACTGTGTAGATTATTCGATGAACTAAGGGTCTCTATCTCCAGAGTTAGCCTTTGGAACTCTGTGATAAATACGCGGCCAAGGAACCTGTCTGGTTCAGGCGGCAGAGAGCAGACTGGGCATGAAAGTCCACATTCGCAGGTTCAAATGCTTTGCAAATGGAGCGCAATTCTACGTTGCCACCACAGGAACGCTGTATCTTTTAATAATGAACTGGCGAGTGCAACTTTCTTACTTTCCACCAAGTCCGTATTGGACATGTAGACCTCCATCTTAAATATCCATTGGTCTAGCACGCGCTTGTCGTGACGACCATTGTATGGTTCTGGCAGCTTAACATCGAGCTTCTTTTTCTGTGCGGAATTAAAATTTTTATAGAGAAGCTGTAATTCATTATTGTCTACCTCTGCTGTAGGATCTGGTTTGTCTTCATGTCCGTCCATTGAAGCTTCTGAAGAAGAGGGTGAAGCAGCAGAAGGGTTTGCTCGAGAAGAAGTGTGTGTCTGTTGCATCTGCTCCAAACGAGTGTTGAGGGAAGCAAGACTTGTTGTAAAAGTGTGTTGTAAAGCTTCCATTTGTTCCTTGAGAAGAGCAAGCATTTGTGCCTGCTGGCCATCTTCTTCTGCTTGGGACGTCGACATGGTTCTGCCTCAGAGAGAGTATCGAGGAGAAGCTGGAGAAGTATGTGGCATGTAGATAGGAGAAGCCGCTACTGAAGATTCGCCGAACTCTGCTATGAAATCTGGATCCAGGTCTGAATCCTCAAGATCCTCGATCTCGTCCAATGGAGGTGTTTCCTCTGGAGCGGGCGTCAAAGGTGTATAATTTGGAATGAGAATCTCCTTGTGAACACGCACCAGCGGTTGGAGTGAAATAATATTGTTGATCACGTCCACTCTGCACTCTATCAGCGAGTAGGCGAGATGAGGGTTCCGCCCAAGGAGGCTTGTAATGCTGGAGATGCTGCGGCTCGCACGTCAGAACAATATGCCACACCACCCAAGTTTGGAACTATGTCGAGTGGCGGTGGGTGACGTATAGTAGGTACTGTTGCGGAACCGGTACAACCTGGGGTACTGGAACTGGTATCTCTGCTGGAATGGGAGCGCTTTCGGGAACTGGAGTGCTCAAAAGAGCAGGGTCGGGTTTTGGCGAATCGGGAATGATAATAATTTCGGGTTCCGGAGTATTGGGAATTACAATGACTTTGCGTTCCGGCAGGATTTCGCCCGGAATCTCGTCTATGTACGAGAGGAAGTGGATTGGAACATCGAAGGCATCGCCGGCCATGACGGTGAAGAATCCCGCGCGCGTAGAGTACACCCAAAGCCTGGGAGAGATCGAAGCACTGGATGCCAACGTTTGATGAAAAGCATCGCTGGCTGCTTGTTGGGCATTTTTATCATTTTTTTTAATGAAGGGGTATGTTCACATAAGCTTAAAAAAATTTGGTTCTTGGGCGGCCACTCAACTCAAGTACTTGGCTGGGCAATTTGAATGGTCTTTACGTTGAGTTGTAAAACGTGAGAGCTTGCTGTAAGCGTAAAAACTGTCTAGCGTGGAATAAAAAGCCAGGCAGCGCGTATGAATTAAGGACCAGCGAAGGGGTTTTTGAAGAGGCGCTTCAGCGTTGCTGATGTGGGCTGCCGCTTGGGGAAGGTTGCGATGCAAAGGGTTTCCAGCGAATGGGTGCAATTCTGTCACGTGACACATCCCAACCCTATGTGTCCGTGGACAAGCTACACCACAACAGGGTTCAGTCAGTTTAGATTAGTAGTGATCTGGCACTTTTGTGAGTCTATTCGTAGACCCTGCATGCCCAGTCACTTAGCATAGATGCATATCCTCCGGTTGCACACAGCATGATCATCGGAATTCCCATCAGAATCCATTAGCATCAGTTAGGGGAATTTTCCAATGCATTTAGCCTATTTTCCTATTTATTGGGATTTTCACTTATTATTTTTAAGTGACTTTCCTACAAAAGTAGGTAGGGCAATTTTGCTAAGTTAATATATAAGCAAACCCAAGTTAGCACTTTCTGCCATCTGGCAGAAGAGGCAGCAGGAGCACCTTGCTCAACAGGCAACTTCTTAGCAAGACCAACCCCCGCGACTACTCTGGCGTTTTCTCCACAGAAGACCTAGCGTTTTTGCATCAGATCAGCCTTGGCGATTTGTGCACAGCAGATCAGCCCCGGCGTCATCACGACACAGCAGATCAGCCTAGCGTTTTTGCATTTGCAAAACCCCGGCGACAGAAGGACCAATTTCAGCCCTTGGCGTTTTTGGATTTCAACAACAAATTAAGACCGGCATTATTCACCTAAAGTGTAGCAGATTCAGCCCGTAAAGACCATCAATTTTCAGCCCTAAGAAACCTCATTTTTCAGCCAAGAAAACGCAGTCAAAACAGTCATTTTCAGCCACCGAAACAGTCCCGAAATTCAGCAATTAGAAGATCTCAGATTTCAGCCGTCGTCGTCGTCGTCATTGGCACAGACCAAGTTGCATAGTCCATTGCATACGCATTGTACACCTTTGTGCAATCAAAGAATAGACCACTCTCGCCGACGAGAGTGGGGCCTTTGGAGGAGGGTTTTACAACCCCTCGGGTGTCGTATCTCTTCTCTCTCCTTCTCTCAGTCTCATTCACTTGCACGCACAATCCATTCACTTTGTTCGTGATCATAGCACTCTCCATAAGACGGAAAGCTCTCTCTTTCCCTAAGAACTAAAAGGAACCTTGAGCAATAAAGATCACTAATCTTGAGAAAATACAACATTCATTCCGCTGCACCTAACATTGGTATCAGAGGTTTGGAAGTGTTCTGCATTACTCAAGGGAAGAACCATAAGAATTTTTTTGCTTGTTTTGATCGCACGAACCCAAGTTTACTTGGGCGTGACGATTCCTAATCGTGTTTTGTTGAAGAGTGACAGGAATCCCAAGAAAGAAGGGCTTGTCTAGCCTCCCCTTGTGTCTCTTTTCACTCATTGAGAGCGGACCGTGCACTT
Source organism: Adiantum capillus-veneris (assembly GCF_014529385.1). Taxonomy (NCBI): domain Eukaryota; kingdom Viridiplantae; phylum Streptophyta; class Polypodiopsida; order Polypodiales; family Pteridaceae; genus Adiantum; species Adiantum capillus-veneris. The sequence goes on from NC_140949.1 coordinate 79,429,910, forward strand.
AGCGGCCGGCCAATTGACGTGAGGCGGGGAAAAGCAACCTTGGTGTGAGCGCAAGGCTGCCAAGGGGTGCGCCCGCAGAAAAGGGTAGAACTCGGATGAAGAGAAGATCCTTCTCCAACGCGATTTGCAAGCGAAAGAAAACCTCAAGAACCTCAAGAACCCAAGATTCTCACGAATCAAAGAAACCCTCACGAACCTCAAGAACCCAGGATTCTCACGAATCAAGGACCTCAAGAACCTCAAGAACCCAAGATTCTCACGAATCAAGGACCTCAAGAACCTCAAGATCCTCAAGAACCCAAGTTCCTCGTGAACTTAAGAACCCAAGACCCCCAAGATCCCACAAGAACCCACGATTGCAGAATGGTCATCACTCGAAGCGGAATGGATACTTCGCTTGGAGGTGATGAGCATGAGAGACGCGAAGAAGAATTTTCCTCACCAGGAGGTTTTTCCGACCCTTCCCCATCTACGACAAAGATTGCACGAACTCCTATGGAGGAGTTAGACCAAGAAAGAGAAGCAGAAAAAAAGGCTTACGAAGAACGAAGGGCAGCCATAGATCGTGAATACAAAGAAGGAATGGCAGCCATAGCACGTGAGAGCGAGCAAGTACGCTTGGAAGCCAAAGCAAGAGAAGCAGAATTTGATCGAGAGAACAAAGAAATGGAAGCCAAGTTTGATCGCGAGAACAAAGCAATAAGGCAAGAGATGTTGCGACTCTTTTCTCAAATGCAGGCATAGATGCAACAAGATCAGGAAAAGAAGACTCTCTCAGTCTCTTCTTCTCCAAAGCATGATACACAGGATTTGCATGATTGTGTGAAGCATAATGATGATTTGATTGACAATGATAAGCATGATGATTTGGATGCCAATGATTTGCATAATGATTTGGATGACAAAGATAAGCATGATGATTTGCATCATCAAGATGTGATTTCTCACAAGCATGATGAATTTCATGAAGATGATGTGATTGTTCACAAGAATGATGTGTTAGTTGATGCTTTTTCTAGCGAAGCTAACCTCGTTGTAGATTCGATCAATCGCCAAGATCGATAATCACCAAGAATCGATCTTGGCTTTCGAGTCGAGGTCCATAGATCCCCCACAAGAAGATTCGATAGATCCCGAAGAACCGATCTTGGCTCTCGAGCCTTGGTCCAGAGAACCCTCATAGGAAGTATTATGTGTTCGCATGATTGATACGCACGCATGGTTCGAGTGTTTCATTCGTGAAGGTTTCTTGTATTTTAGTCAGCATCGTTATGTGATCCCTTTTCCTAGGCATGACATATTGTATGTTGAGCATGTTTCTCTCATGGATAAGCACGAATGTATGCGGATTGTTCATGAAAAGTTGAAAAGTTTGTATGTAAGGAAGTCGCATTCCATGTCTCTTCCTTGGCATGACACAGTTTCCGAAAGAGCACATGATAGTATGAGCACCAAGCATGGGCATTTCCATTGTGATTTGCCACAGTTGATTGATTTCGATCAAACAGAAAAGATTCGACCGCATTGTTTGCATGTGTTTGATGAACGGGTTGTCACTCCATCTCTATGTTCATCTACATTGCATGCACAGTCTTTAGAGAAGACAAGATTTTTTTCCTTCACTTTACATGGAATGGGTATGTTCATGGTTTTGTGTTGGAGATGGTTTCAGGAATTTTCAGCCATGGAGATTCTTGAAAAAGAAGAAAGTAGGACTCTAGACGCAGTTGAAGCACGAAAGGATATTCAAACGACTTTGTGTCGCTTTCGGCGCAGCCCAAAGAAGAAGGCTTTGCAGATCTTTATGAAGTTCAAGTACCGCACGACCCACACATCAAAGTGGGCCGGCGAAGAGTCCCTTCCAAGATTCCGGATGCTGTTGGTGATCTCCCTCGACGCCGTACAGTTCGGTACCAGTACCTCACATTGAAAAGGAGGGGATGTCACGTGACACATCCCAACCCTATGTGTCCGTGGACAAGCTACACCACAGCAGGGTTCAGTCAGTTTAGATTAGCAGTGATCTGACACTTTTGTGAGTCTATTCGTAGACCATGCATGCCCAGTCACTTAGCATAGATGCATATCCTCCGGTTGCACACAGTGTCACGTGACACATCCCAACCCTATGTGTCCGTGGACAAGCTACACCACAGCAGGGTTCTGTCAGTTCAGTCAAGTCTAGATTAGCAGTGATCTGGCACTTTCGTGAGTCTATTCGTAGACCGTGCATGCCCAGTCACTTAGCATAGATGCATATCCTCCGGTTGCACACAGCATGATCATCGGAATTCCCATCAGAATCCATTAGCATCAGTTAGGGGAGTTTTCCAGTGCATTTAGCCTATTTTCCTATTTATTGGTTATTTTCACTTATTATGTTTAAGTGACTTTCCAACAAAAGTAGGTAGGGCAATTTTGCTAAGTTAATATATAAGCAAACCCAAGTTAGCACTTTCTGGCAGAAGAGGCAACAGGAGCTTCCCGCTCAACTGGCAACTTCTCAGCAGTACCCCCCCAAAACCCCCCAGCGTTTTTGGACCTCCTTCTTCGCGGGGATTCCCAGCAGAACCATCGCCATACCTCCCACTACCTTGGCGTTTTCACAGATCAGCCATCGCTTGAAGCTTCCCCCTTCTGGCGATAACCCCCGGCAGATCAGCCCAAGACCTAGCGTTTTTGCTTGCAAAAACACTACAGATTCAGCCAGCATTTTCTTCACAAAAACGGCAGCCCACTTTGCAGATTTCCAGCGTTTTTGCTTTGCAGAGTCGGATCAGCCTCGCATGCACCACATCCATCAGCGTTTTGTGTTTGCAGATACAATCAGCCTAGCGTTTTTGGTGAAAGCCAGATTCAGCGAGCGTTTCTGATTTACAGCCCTTGCCGCATCAGAACCACAGCGTTTTCAGCAGTTAGAACAGTAGCAGATTCTCCCCAAGTTGGTTGCAGATGATCCCCCATTTTCAGCCATAAAAACGCAGCCAAAACAGTCATTTTCAGCCACCGAAACAGTCCCGAAATTCAGCAGTTAGAAGATCTCAGATTTCAGGCATCGTCGTCGTCGTCGCCGTCAGCGTAGTCTCAGTCCATTGCATTCGCATTGTACACCTTTGTGCAATCAAAGTAGACCACTCTCGCCGACGAGAGTGGGGCCTTCAGAGGAGGGTTTTACAACCTCTCGGGTGTCGTATCTCTTCTCTCTCCTTCTCTCAGTCTCATTCACTTGCACGCACAATCCAATCACTTTGTTCGTGACCACAACACTCTACAGACGGAAAGCTCTCTCTTTCCATAAAGAACTAAAAGGAACCTTGAGCAATAAAGATAACTAATCTTGAGAAAATACAACATTCATTCCGTTGCACCTAACATTGGTATCAGAGCTTTGAAAGTGTTCTGCATTACTCAAGGAAAGAACCACAAGAACCACAAGAATTTTTATTGCTTGTGATGATCGCACGAACCCAAGTTTCTTTGGGCGTGGCGATTCCTAATCGTGTTTTGTTGAACAGTGACAGGAATCCCAAGAAAGAAGGGCTTGTCCAGCCTCCCCTTGTGTCTCTTTTCACTCATCGAGAGCGGACCGTGCACTTGGACCGTGCACTTAGCGGCCGGCCAATCAACGTGAGGTGGGAAAAAACAATCTTGGTGTGAGCGCAAGGCCGCCAAGGGGTGCGCCCGCAGAAAGGAGTAGAACTCGGATGAAGAGAAGATCCTTCTCCAACGCGATTTGCAAGCGAAAGAAAACCTCAAGAACCTCAAGAACCCTAGATTCTCACGAATGAAGGACCTCAAGAACCTCAAGAACCCAAGTTCCTCGTGAACTTAAGAACCCAAGACCCCCAAGAACCCAAGTTCCTCGTGGACTTAGGAACCCAAGACCCCAAGAACCCACAAGAACCCACGATTGCAGAATGGTCATCACTCGAAGTGGAGTGGATACTTCGCTTGGAGGCGATGAGCATGAGAGAGGCGAAGAAGAATTTTCCCCACCAGGAGGTTTTTCCGACCCTTCCCCATCTACGACAAAGATTGCACTAACTCCTATGGAGGAGTTGGACCAAGAAAGAGACGCAAAAAAAAAGCCTACGAAGAAGATGTAAGGTCTCTGACCTCGATCAAAAGAGCACCATTGTACCATGAAATGAACATAATGGAAAAAGTTACTATTTTTAGCAGTTTTCTAAATTTTGTCAGTGCCATGATGTTCAGAATGTTTTAAAGCTTCGAAATGTGAATTAAAATAATTTTTTTACCAAAAATAGAAAGTTTTTGGTCGCCCGACCCGGCCTGTTTTGATCGTCTCGAAAAACTGCATCCGTACCCCGAAATTGAAAAAATGCATTTTCGGACCCCGGGAGCTGCTAAATATGGCAGGTACTCGGTCCAGTACGCCTTAGTTAGAGCTCAGTATAGCAATTTACGGCATCAAAATCCGACTCGTATGACCCGTTTTAGCCTAAAACCAATTTTTCATAAAATTGTCCGGGGAGGCACCGAGGGCTCGGGACTGTGTGGGAACAGGTTCCAGGCCACTCCTGACCAACTTTAGCAGCTAGGGGGCGTCCTCTTGCCTTGTGGGAGTCTTTGGGAAGTTTCCAAGCTTGCAACTAAGTGTGAGAACCAGTTAACTAAACCAACTGGACACTTGGTGGGTAGGGGAACTGGACTTGCCAATACAGAGACTGAGTGCTCCTTCAGATGCAATTAGCAAGGCTGGTCAATTTTCAGCCTGTAGGAGCCTATTTAAAGGTCTACTCACACACACACACACATATGCTCACACACACATAGTGCACACATACACACCTACACACACTGGGAAGGTGCTGCCGGTACACACCTTTTGAAGGAGGAACAAGGAGGAAGGTGCTGTCGAATTCTCGCCTCAAGAAGCTCGATTAGATAAGAGAATCGATAAGATTATCAGCCCTTAATCACAGTAACCACGGTTTAATTAATGCCTTCTGTAAATTCTTTTCATTACCATCTAAATTCCTCGTCTATTATGCTTATTCCTAGTCGTAATTCTTTATAATTACTCTCTAATTTCTCCTTAACCATATTCTATTATATAATCATTATCCAATAGTTGAATTATCAGCCATTCATCACTCTTAATTAATGATTAGTGCATGGTTATTAGAATTTTCTCTCTCTAGGTAGCATAGTAATTAATCGATAAGCTGATAATTGTGTAGATTGATGAGAATCACTCTTTCTATCATTCATTAATATTGTAGCTAAATTAAATTCATTTCCCTTATGCATTAAGATGTAATTAAGGAATAATTAATCCGTCGTTGAGTCTCTAAGAGTTGACTTTTCTTACACCTATGCATAAGGTGAATCTGCACCATCTATTTGCTAGGAAAGAGATTAATCATGCTTAATTCATCTCTCTGGTAATTCCATTAGTGAAATCCTATTATTCTTAATCATGTAAGCCGAGTAATTATCTTTAGATCCGGTTCCCATAGGATTATGTGTCATCCATAATGATTGCTATATGGAAAAATCTAGACCTCTCATATAGGAGGGATTAATTGATGTTGCTAATCTATCTATTGGGTTGTTATGACGCTTGCGAACCTTAGCTTTTTCTCCAAGCTAATTATTTAAAGTAGTGAGTAAAATGGCTCCGGTTAAGAGAACTCCCTTCGGTGGTGCCCACGACCACGAGGCAAGAACAAGCAATGTCAATGGAAAGGGAAAAGCTCCCATGGACGAACAAATACCGGCCATCTCACGGGCCATCGACGAAGAAATGGAAGAGGTAGGTCAGAATTTCATTCAAGTTGTTTAATTTAACATTGCTCACGTTTAGCTAGGAATGAACATATCCCCAAACATGTTGGAGAAATCCGACGGAAACCTCGGCATTGAATTCATTGTACATTAAGTTCTAAAGTAGGAAGGAAATGTTTGATGGGTATGCTGTTTGCAAGAGGAAAGAATGTCTGCTAGGGAAAATTTAGCTCGATATATTCATTTTATTTTCAATGTTGAATCAGTCTTGACCCCGCTATTGATCACAGGGAGTAGAGTTCCTCGTTAAGGACTCTTGAATCCACGACTTGCTTTTTATGCGGTGGATACCCACGACTTGCTTTCTATGCGGTGGGAACTCACGTCATGCTTTCTATGCGGTGGGAGTGTCCATGACGTGCTTTCTATGCGGTGGACATACCTAGGTGTATGGGCAGCTAGGCGACAACGAGAGGAGTGAACTCTCGCTGGAGGGGGGATGTTGTACCTCCAGAACATTGGAATTTTAATGAATAAGTTTGAGTAGAATTTTTACTAGAATACTGTCTTGGTGTTGTTTGCAATACTGGTTGAAGGGCTGTCTTAATGAACAATGTGCTTCGGAATTAAAACAAGGAATGTTTATGTTGAGCAACCTTTGTGGTAGTAATTAGGTCACACAAGGAAGTGTGAGTATGGGGGTGGAAAGTGGGGGCTTGGCTCAGATTGCCAATGCCTACGAGATGGGTGGTCCCGATTGGTCGGGAACTCTCTGTCCCCATAGTGCTTACTTCGATATTAGTAATACTCATTGTCCCTAGAGCGGTGAAATCTCGAGGGTACGTGCCTCTGAAACATGGGAAAAAAGGTACTTGGGGTTTCTCTTCTCTTGGAAGGTGAGTCTTAGGATCGCTAGATGGTTTAAGTACGCTTCCCCTGCGAGGTGGAGCTAGATCTCCCTGCTAGTAGGCTCGAACTCGACTCACCTTGTGATGAGAGATCGTCCGCTAGTCGAACCCTGAACCATTTTGTTTGCTTCCGCAATAGATCTAGTGGCCACCAGGTTCACCATCAAATCCGCTGGTTGATACGGCGGGGTGGGGACCTCACACCTGGTATCAGAGCTAAGCCTAGGTTAGGCTGGGAAATAAAGTCGTACTGTTTGAATATTTAAATAAGGAACTGAAAGTATATAGGTAGTTGATCCGAATTCCTTGCATTGGTGTTGCAAGAAAACCCCGTGCTCGAGTATCGAAAGTTCCAAGTGTTTGAGCTTATTTATGAGCAAGCTCGAAGATCCCTAGTTTACCAGTTCAGGCGAGATGTCATGGAGATATTGATAATGGCTCATACGCCACACTCCACTCGCATTGATAAAGGATGGGAACTTGATTTGACATTTCGAGGAGGGGTTTACTACATCAACGCTCGAAAGCTAGGATGCCTGGCTACCGATTTGAAGAAGATACGTTGGGGAGAAGAGTTGAGAGTGGTGGAGATATTCTACTTGGTGCCTACACGATTGGACCTGACTGTCTCAGGCGACACCAATCAAACCCTCAACGACTGGCTCTTGGAGAAGGTCACCAATGTGATCCCAGCAAACAGAGTCAACCTTTGGAGTACCAAAAGAGGAATTCTGGCTTGATATCTTAGTTTATTATCCACTCAAGAATGAGTACAGGAACTATTTCACGAACGAAGTAGTGCATCATGTGAATACCATCTCCTATGCGTATGTCATATGCAATCCATGAAGCCATGTAATAAGTTGATCATCAGTTATCTTAAACCTTGAGGGGTTTCGATTGTAATAAATTTTCATCAGTAAAGTGCTTTTTGTCTCTGAATCTTTGCCTCTTGATAAAGTGGAATTTTGAAATTTTATTAAAGTCTCGTGTCTATTTTTAAATCCAAGTAATGGTATCAAAAATTTTGTATAACCCATGTAGACACCACCTGTTGCTCTGTACTCGGCAGCGCAAGAGAAGAAGCTCCTTCTGAAGCAAGCCCAACCTCCTATATTTAAGGGCGAGGGGGCAAATGTAGAGAGAGATGCGGAAGTGTGGATGGAAGCCATAGACGACTATTTTGAGGCTGCGGGTACCCAACCCGTAAATCAGAACATGCTTGCAATGTTCCGCTCGACTGGCGATGCCAAGATATGGTGGAAGCAACATTGCAAGGATATGGATATTAAGGGATCTTCCCAGTCCTGGGAAGACATCAAAGCTGCGATAATGGGGCGTTATTTACCGCCTGCCTATAGAACCTTGAGGATGAATGAATTCTTTTCACTTCGGCAGCTGAATTCATCTGTCGAAGAATATTATGCAAAGTTTGTCACTCTTCGGAGATATGCTCCTAAGATGACCTTGGAACAACAGGTGGCGAGATTCTGCCAAGGACTAATCGATCCTTTGAATACTCGGCTGGAAGCTCTCAGGCCGACAACACTACAGGATGCCTTGTTGAGGACCAAACCTCTAGCTCTTGAAGTACAAAAGGTTAATCAGAACAGGAGGAATCATTAGGCAAAGAGGGCAAGGACATCTGCTTGGAATAACAGACCAGCCAACCAAGCATATGACCAGCGCCCTATTGTGGCTACCACCACAACCATGGAGTTCCCTGATATTCGATGCTATGGTTGCGGCGAGCATGGACATTACAGATCCAATTGCCCCAGGAACATTCAGGCAACCAACGCCAATGCCATACCCTTGAATACTCGTGGGCGTGGCCAAGCTAACGGAAGAAGAGGACGAGGAAGGATGAACAGAGGGCGAGGGCGTGGAGCTACCGCCAGAGTAAATGCCGCAGTGGTACAACCAACTGTGGGTGACGAAGCAGTGGAGAGAGCAACCCTACATGCTGCAATTGATAATCCCAATGGTTGCGAACAATACGCGGCCATCCATACGCCAGGATCTCTCAGAGGTGAACAAGTTAACTTCCTTATAGATTGTGGTAGTACTCTTTCATTTCTTTCACCCAGATGCATGAGGAAGCTTAAGCTAGATAAGTACCCAACAAGCAAGCTAGTTGTAGAGTTAGCAAACGGCAAGGAAGTAGTATCTCAACATTCTGCAGGAAAAATCAACTTTGATTTAGGGGAACACCCAACTTCTGCCCAATTTCGAACCCTACCCTTAGGATTCTTTGATGGGATACTAGGGATGGACTGGCTAAAGCAAAATAGGGCCCACATACATTGTGCACAAGGGAATTTTACCTTTACAGATAACTTGGGTAATGAAGCCTTAATCCAAGGGGAAAATGGGAGACCTAGGGCTACTCTAGTTAAGGCCAGCAGACTTTTGAAGGGACTAAGAAAGGGACAACAAATTTATGCGGTAAAGCTCAACAAGGTGAACCAATCAGATACCTCACTTCGACCAAACTGGTTGAGAGAGTATGATGATGTATTCCCTGAAGACCTTACGAATCTTCCGCCACATAGAGAGGTAGATCATGAGATTGAGACTATCCCTGGATGTGAACCTATCTCAAAAAGACCTTATAAGATGTCACTTCCAGAGGCCATCGAACTCAAGGAACAACTTAGGCAACTCATTGAGCAAGGATTCATTCGACCCAGTACTTCTCCTTGGGGTGCTCCAGTTCTTTTTCAAAAGAAGGATGGAACCTTAAGGCTATGCATAGACTACCGTGGACTGAACTAGGTAACTGTCAAGAACAAGTATCCAATTCCAAGGATTGACGAACTCTTGGACAGGCTCCACGGCGCCAAAATGTTTACAAAGATTGATCTAAGGTCAGGATATTACCAAATCAGAATCAAAGAATCAGATATTCCAAAGACAGCTTTCAACACTAGGTATGAGCACTACGAGTTCACAGTAATGTCTTTTGGTCTAACAAATGCTCCTGCAAGCTTCAATCGACTTATGCAGGATATTTTCAGACCTTACCTGGATGATTTTGTCTTGGTTTTCTTTGATGACATTCTGATCTATTCTAAGAACGAGGCAGACCACGAAGAACATGTTCGCAAAATACTTGATCTTCTTCGGGAACACCAACTTTACGCTAAAGAGAGCAAGTGCACTTTTTGCTCACTAAAGGTTAACTATCTTGGATTTGTCATATCGGCTGAAGGGATTTCAGTGGACCCAGACAAAGTCAAGGATATCGTTGATTGGCCTCAACCATCCACTGTCAGCGAAGTAAGAGGATTTCTCGGAATAACGGGATGGTACTGGATTTTTGTCAAGGACTATGCACGTATTGCTACACCTTTGACGGAACTCCTGAAGAAAAGAATGAGGATCGAATGGAAGACCGAGCACGAGTTTAGCTTTGCTAAACTAAAAGAGTTCTTGGTCTCAGCTCCTATTTTAAAGCTTCCAGATTTCAGCAAGGAATTTGAAGTAGCGACTGGCGCTAGCAAATTTGCTCTAGGCGGGGTTCTTACTCAAGAAGGAAGACCGGTGGCGTATACTTCGCGAAAGCTGAGAGATCATGAGAAGAATTATCCTACTCATGATTTGGAACTTTTAGCAGTTATTCATGCACTGAAGTTATGGAGACATTATCTTCTTGGGCGCAAGTTTCAGCTTAAAATGGATTTTTACTCAACCTATTCTCAATATGCGACAACGAAGATGGATAGAGCTATTACAGGAATATGACCTTGACATAAAGTATAGACCAGGAAAGGAAAATGCAGTTGCAGATGGTCTTAGCCGAAAATCCTTTCTCGGAGCTATCTCTATTCCAAATAACCCTATCTGGGATAGATCAAAGAAGCATCCTTGATAGATCCAGAGTACCAGCATATAGTATCTCTAGTCCAGCAGAATAAGATGCCTGAAGCTAAAGATTACTCTCTTATGGGAGGATGTCTTTACTACAGACATAGACTCTGTGTACCCAGAGACCCAGCTCTAAAGAAGGCTATTTTGTATGAAGCACACGATAGCCCTACATCCAGACATCTAGGCTATGCTAAGACTCTTTATGTTGTCAGGAGGAGTTACTTTTGGTCTGGAATGAAAGGAGACATACTTCGCTATGTGAGGCAATGTCTTTCTTGTCAGCGGATAAAAGCCGAAAGGATCAAGTTACCAGGGCAACTTCAACCTCTTGACATACCCCAGATGAAATGGGAATGCATGAGTATGGATTTTGTTACAGGATTACCTTCTACAGGAGGTTATGATTCTGTTTTCGTGGTTGTTGATATGCTCACAAAAGTGGCTCATCTAATACCCGTAAAGACAACCTTTACTGCTTCAGATATTAGTCGGGTATTCATCAAGGAGATTTTTAGGTTACATGGTCTGCCCAAGCGTATCGTCAGTGACAGAGATGCCAAGTTTACATCAAAATTTGGACTTCTCTTTTCCAATCTATTGGGTCACAATTAGCTTTCAGTACAGCGTATCATCCACAGACAGATAGGCAAACTGAAAGGGTTAATCAAGTCATCGAGGACATTCTCAGAGCCTATTGTTCGCAAGAGCCAAAGAAGTGGTTACAATATCTACCTTTCGTGGAGTATGCTTACAACTCTTCCGAACACAGAAGCATTGGAATGTCACCTTTCAAAGCTCTTTATGGACAGGACTGTTTAGCACCATTGAACTTCTCAGATCCAACCATCAGGGTAGAAGCATCTAGGAAGATGTTAGAAGATATGGAAGCTCAGACTATAGCTATTCTCCAAGACATTCAGGCCGCTCAGGATAGACAGAAGCACTATGTAGATAAAAACTGTTCGGAAAGAACTTTCAAAGAAGGGGATAAGGTTTTTCTGAGAGTCCGACCAAAGAAAAGTAACTTATCTCTAGGCAGATATAAGAAGCTAAGTCCAAGGTATTGTGGACCATTCGAGATCGTTAAGGTTATAAGTGACCAAGCCTACAAGCTAAAGTTACCTGCAAACTTGAAGGTTTATGATGTATTCCACGTCAGCTTACTCAAACCTTATATTTCTAACCCTGATCAATTCTTGGACTCAGATCAGATAGTCATGCCAGCACAAGGAGTTCTCGAGCTCCAACCTGACTATGTACTTGAAACAAGGGAAAGGAAGTTACACAACAGAACTATCACGGAGCATCTAGTAAAGTGGAAGGATTACCCTGAAGAAGATGCAACTCGGGAGGACGAACCAACGCTCTTAAAAGATTACCCAAACACATTCTTGAGATGAGGACATCTCAAATTTTTTCACGTTGGGAAGGTTGTAAGGTCTCTGACCCCGATCAAAAGAGCACCATTGTACCATGAAATGAACATAATGGAAAAAGTTACTATTTTTAGCAGTTTTCCAAATTCTGTCAGTGCCATGATGTTCAGAATGTTTTAGAGCTTCGAAATGTGAACTAAAATAATTTTTGTAAAAAAATTCCAAAAATAGAAAGTTTTTGGTCGTCCGACTCGTCCAGTTTTGATCGTCTCGAAAAACTGCACCCGTACCCCGAAATTGAAAAAAATGCATTTTCGGACCCCGGGGGCTGCTAAATATGGCAGGTACTCGGTCCAGTACGCCTTAGTTAGAGCTCAGTATAGCAATTTATGGCATCAAAATCCGACTGGTACGACCCGTTTTAGCCTAAAACCAATTTTTCATAAAATTGTCCGAGGAGGCACCGGGAGCCCGGGGCTGTATGGGAACAGGTTCCAGGCCACTCCAAGCCAGCTTTAGCAGCTAGGGGGCGCCCTCTTGCCTTGTGGGAGTCTTTGGGAAGTTTCCAAGCTTGCAACTAAGTGTGAGAACGAGTTAACTAAACCAACTGGACACTTGGTGGGTAGGGGAACTGGACTTGCCAATGCAAAGACTGAGTGCTCCTTCAGATGCAATTAGCAAGGCTGGTCAATTTTCAGCCTGTAGGAGCCTATTTAAAGGCCTACTCACACATACACACACACATATGCTCACACACATAGTGCACACATACACACCTACACACACTGGGAAGGTGCTGCCGGTACACACCTCTTTTGAAGGAGGAACAAGGAGGGAGGTGCTGTCGAATTCTCGCCTCAAGAAGCTCGATTAGATCAGAGAATCGAGAAGATTATCAGTCCTTAATCACGGTAACCACGGTTTAATTAATGCCTTCTGTAAATTCTTTTCATTACCATCTAAATTCCTCGTCTATTATGCTTATTCCTAGTCGTAATTTTTTATAATTACTCTCTAATTTCTCCTTAACCATATTCTATTATATAATCATTATCCCATAGCTGAATTATCAGCCATTCATCACTCTTAATTAATGATTAGTGCATGGTTATTAGAATTTTCTCTCTCTAGGTAGCATAGTAATTAATCGATAAGCTGGTAATTGTGTAGATTGATGAGAATCACTTTTTCTATCATTCATTAATATTGTAGCTAAATTAAATTCATTTCCCTTATGCATTAAGATGTAATTAAGGAATAATTAATCCGTCGTTGAGTCTCTAAGAGTTGACTTTTCTTACACTTATGCATAAGGTGAATTTGCACCATCTATTTGCTAGGAAAGAGATTAATCATGCTTAATTCATCTCTCTGGTAATTCCATTAGTGAAATCCTATTATTCTTAATCATGTAAGCCGAGTAATTATCTTTAGATCCGGTTCCCATAGGATTATGTGTCATCCATAATGATTGCTATATGGAAAAATCTAGACCTCTCATATAGGAGGGATTAATTGATGTTGCTAATCTATCTATTGGGTTGTTATGACGCTTGCGAACCTTAGCTTTTTCTCCAAGCTAATTATTTAAAGTAGTGAGTAAAATGGCTCCGGTTAAGAGAACTCCCTTCGGTGGTGCCCACGACCGCGAGGCAAGAACAAGCAATGTCAATGGAAAGGGAAAAACTCCCATGGACGAACAAATACCGGCCATCTCACGGGCCATCGACGAAGAAATGGAAGAGGTAGGTCAGAATTTCATTCAAGTTGTTTAATTTAACATTGCTCACGTTTAGCTAGGAATGAACATATCCCCAAACATGTTGGAGAAATCCGACGGAAACCTCGGCATTGAATTCATTGTACATTAAGTTCTAAAGTAGGAAGGAAATGTTTGATGGGTATGCTGTTTGCAAGAGGAAAGAATGTCTGCTAGGGAAAATTTAGCTCGATATATTCATTTTATTTCCAATGTTGAATCAGTCTTGACCCCGCTATTGATCACAGGGAGTAGAGTTCCTCGTTAAGAGCTCTTGAATCCACGACTTGCTTTTTATGCGGTGGATACCCACGACTTGCTTTCTATGCGGTGGGAACCCACGTCATGCTTTCTATGCGGTGGGAGTGTCCATGACGTGCTTTCTATGCGGTGGACATACCTAGGTGTATGGGCAGCTAGGCGACAGCGAGAGGAGTGAACTCTCGCTGGAGGGGGGATGTTGTACCTCCAGAACATTGGAATTTTAATGAATAAGTTTGAGTAGAATTTTTACTAGAATACTGTCTTGGTGTTGTTTGCAATACTGGTTGAAGGGCTGTCTGAACGAACAATGTGCTTCGGAATTAAAACAAGGAATGTTTATGTTGAACAACCTTTGTGGTAGTAATTAGGTCACATAAGGAAGTGTGAGTATGGGGGTGGAAAGTGGGGGCTTGGCTCAGGTTACCAATGCCTACGAGATGGGTGGTCTCGATTGGTCGGGAACTCTCTGTCCCCATAGTGCTTACTTCGATATTAGTAATACTCATTGCCCCTAGAGCGGTGAAATCTCGAGGGTACGTGCCTCTGAAACATGGGGAAAAAGGTACTTGGGGTTTCTCTTCTCTTGGAAGGTGAGTCTTAGGATCGCTAGAGGGTTTAAGTACGCTTCCCCTGCGAGGTGGAGCTAGATCTCCCTGCTAGTAGGCAAATTAAGACCGGCATTATTCACCTAAAGTGTAGCAGATTCAGCCCGTAAAGACCATCAGTTTTCAGCCCTAAGAAACCTCATTTTTCAGCCAAGAAAACGGAGCCAAAACAGTCATTTTCAGCCACCGAAACAGTCCCGAAATTCAGCGATTAGAAGATCTTAGATTTCAGCCGTCGTCGTCGTCATCGTCATCGTCATTGTCGTCGTCGTCGTTGTCATCGGCACATACCAAGTTGCATAGTCCATTGCATACGCATTGTACACCTTTGTGCAATCAAAGAATAGACCACTCTCGCCGACGAGAGTGGGGCCTTTGGAGGAGGGTTTTACAACCTCTGGAGTGTCGTATCTCTTCTCTCTCCTTCTTTCAGTCTCATTCACTTGCACGCACAATCCATTCACTTTGT
Source organism: Adiantum capillus-veneris (assembly GCF_014529385.1). Taxonomy (NCBI): domain Eukaryota; kingdom Viridiplantae; phylum Streptophyta; class Polypodiopsida; order Polypodiales; family Pteridaceae; genus Adiantum; species Adiantum capillus-veneris. The sequence goes on from NC_140949.1 coordinate 79,444,915, forward strand.
TCGTCATCATAGCACTCTCCATTAGACGGAAAGCTCTCTCTTTCCCTAAGAATTAAAAGGAACCTTGAGCAAAAAAGATCACTAATCTTGAGAAAATACAACATTCATTCCGCTGCACCTAACAAATTCAGCCGTTGTTTGCAGAATTTCTGCCAAATGGTGCTTACACGACAGGGTACTCAGCTGAAGAGGTACACACTGGAGCTTGAAAAGGCACACTCATTCGCATTGACCCATGCATCACCACAAGCATGACTGGTACGGGTACACACATCCATGCTGCTGTCTCTGGTGTTATGTAGTATGTATTATACTAGAACATAAGTAAACTTAAGTTACCTCATGTCGAGATGTGTGCGTAGGCCACTGTTCGTCGGATTCCATACAGCGTTGGGAGAGGGGTAGAGTGTAGCGGCAAGGATGAGAGGCTCACAACCGTAGGGTCCCGGGAAATTTTCTCTCTCTGATACCACTGTGAGGATTCTAGGTACTAATCCTTTATTAAGTACTTAAACTCATAATTAAGACTTAAGAAACTTGAACTGAAGTCATAAACAAGACTTAGAAGACTCTGTGTTGATTGATTGAATGTGTGATACAAGGGCTCTTTATATAGGAGACGAAGAGACACAAATGAAAAGACACATTTCCTGGTGAAGAGACACGACTTTAGACGTAAAGATACATTCTTTCAGCGAACTACAACCGTTGGGCGAAGAGTCGCACTTGTAGAGCGAAGGGGTGTGACCAGTCGTCGAAGGAGTGTGGCTTTTGGTGAAGAGGCACGTCTCTTGGGCGAAGGGTCATTACCATCCAAGCGTAGGGGTTCTGCTTGGCATGGCACTTCGCATATTTGCATCAATGAGTAAGTATGTAATATAACTAAGTCACAAACGTGACAACTAAGAAAGATAAATTGGATGACTACTTCCAGAGGTTTTGGAATACTTATTTGCCAATGTCCTTGTTTCGGAAGATTACTTTGAGTGACTAGATTGAGCGGTTTTGCTGTGGTTTGCCAAAAGAGATTCGAGAGTATTGTCCAAACCAGAAGTCTGACTCTATTCAAAGACTTATCGGACATGCTAAGAAAGGATTTCGAATGCATGCGACTTATCCTACGGATAGGATAGTATCCACCTCAACAGGGCAAGAGTCTACGAGTGAAGAGAATGAATCAGGGGAACCAGATGCCAGTTCATCATCGGGTTCTGGTGTAGTAAGAGAATTTGAGGGTAGCACATTCAAGGGTTCCGACGAACTAAGGGTGTCACCAGACGGGCACCACGTGCCAACGGAAAAGAACAGACTTTTAGCACTTAAATAACAACTGAAAGAGATACACACAGGGAGTGGCCCAAAGAGCACTGGCCCCAAACCTTGGCGCCCCTTTTGGTATTTCTTTATATTACTTGAACTCGGTACAATGCTGTACTCACGCTCTACACCTTCACCAAGAAGAATGCCTGAGAATGAGCCTTATGCACATATTTAAAGGCCCTTGGCCTTGACAAGTAGTTACATGAAAAGCTTGAAACTCAAAAGCATTTGGCCCAAAAACTGGAGTTGAAAAGTCAGCCACGTAAATCACATAAATCTATATAGGTTGCCATGTCAGCATGTCAGCGCAAATTACTAAAATCCGTACAACTGCCATTCAATACGAATTGCTCTGTACAGCTGCTACGTCATCATGCCATCACAAATTTCGGGAGTCCGTACAGTTGCCACGTCATCAGTTCTCCGCGCATGTGTGTGTGGGCTTGCTTTATTGGTCCCAGGGCACATGGAAAGAAAGGAAAGGGAATCAGCTGGTAGATCAGAGAATTCCCAAGATCTAGGTGAGGGGACTTGATTTGCAGTAGAATCTACAATGGAGGGTATCAACACAGAGGAGAAAGCTAGCGCTAGAGAGAGATCGTTGGTACACACTCAACATCCCTAGGATGACTACATTTAGGATATGAGGGGGGGTTTGGGGGGTGCTAGCCAGGTTATCTTCCATGTTGGACCCTCAATTCTATAGTTTGACTATTTGAATTCTCCCTTCTACTTATTTTTACCCACTTTTGTACTTGTAAACAAAAGGGGACCCTCGGTTCCATATTTTTTACCATTCAAATTATCCATTCTGCTTTTCAGTACAAAAGTGGGTGTCACAAACTGTTGACATGTCAAAGCCCTATAGAATGGAAGCCAACTTGCGGATATGGCCGAGGGGCTTAAACCGTAAGAAGAACAAGTAACAGAAGAAGTCGTCCTACCAACCTATGGGGACCCCGTCCGATGGGGCCCCAAGTGACGTAAAGGATTAAAACATAGCAAGACCCACACACATAGAGAAAGAATTATGTAGCAGTTGATGACGTGGCAGCTATACGGAAATTCCGGAAATTGCGCTGACATGATGACGTAGCAGACTGTACGGATTTTCGCGTTTTGCGTTGATTGTTGTACGGAATTCCGTGATTTACGTTGGCAGCTTTTTGGCATTTTTTTTTGACTAGAAGCTTTTGAGTTTGAAGCCTTTTCATGTAAACTGCTTTTCATAGGCCAAGGGCCTTTAAATATGTGCTAAGGGCTTATTCTTTGGCATGTTTCCCGGAGAAGGTGCAGAGTCTCGAGTATCGGCTTGTACTGTGTTGATGCAATATAAAGATATACCGAAAGGGGCGCCAAGGTTTGGGGCCAATACTCTCTGGGGTGGAATTCCGCCACTCCGTGTCGCGTGTCGTCTTTCTCTCTCTCAGTTCAATTGTTATTGAAGTGCTAAAAGTCTGTTCAATCTGTTCTTTTCTATTGGCACGTGGTGCCCGTCTTGTGACAGTGGTATCAGAGCATCAGGCGTATGCTTTTCTGAAAGCATATTGGTCTTACAAAAGAGCAGACAGAGCTATTGGAATTTTATTTGAGGTATCTTCGGCCTTCGACCTCGGGCTTATTAGCCACTCCCACCCTGACTTCATCGCACATCGGGCACGGTCCCGTCTTCATCGCTCTGTCTTATAGGGCATAAGCCATAAAGAACCCAAGACTTGGAATTCATGGATTCAACAGAATATTTGCAGTTTCTGCTCAACGAACTTCATGACATTCTTTCGTGGCATCCTCAACAGAATCTTCCGATGCTGCAAAGTTTTCAACAATTTTTGAACTACATGTTACCCCCTCTGATGCTCTAGGTGGTACACTGTACCTCCTCCGGCAATAGGAAGTACGAGAGCTTCCAACTGGCAAACTTCTCAGTTGTCTTTTCCGATCTGGGGAGTCTTCAAGAATATGGTGCAGCCATCTGACCCTGATCCACTGTAACCGCCTTTGCCACCGCCATTGCCTCCACGTCCACCACCACCACCACCACCACCGCCACCAGGCTACAATGGTTGGAGCCCATATGGATACCATTATTATCCATACCCGAGATATGCGCCTAACCAATCTAGGCACGACAGTCAAATTTTTCACTTTTTCCGGGGTGAAAGATCGCAGGAAAGCATTGCAGTTCCTACAACAATTCGACAACATCTATGCTTTAGGGAACTATACAAAAGAATCCAAGATTTCTGGAGCAACGGGATTTCTTAAAGATAATGCTATGCAATGGTGGAGTTCAATCGCGACACAACCGCATGCTCCAAGGACCTGGCAAGCTTTTAAGACAGTTTTTGCACGTAGTTACATGACTTCTATGTTTGAAGTCCGGATTTTGGCAGAGTTGGGCAACTTGAAAATGTTTGCCACCGAAACCATGGACGAATATAACCAAAGGTTTCTCGACGTGTACCTTCCGGTGTCCTTCTTTAGATTTGTTCCCTTGGAGGCCCAATGCGAGCGATACACCATTGGACTACCATTGTAACAGACTTGGACACTCCAAGTCAAGAATCAATCGCGACAGCACCAAATAACCACTTCAAAACAATTCACAGATCACAATAGATTTGCACTGGCCCGGCAGAGTTCCGTGCCTAGAGATATTGGCCCCAAAGATTGGCGCCCCTTTCAGTATTTCTTTTTGTATTAATCAGTTCAAAGTACAAGAGAGTGGCTCGGGTTTCACTCTCAGACTATGCGTCCAGATGCTCTGAGAAGTGAGACCCTCACCACTAATTTAAAGGTTACAAGGGATGCCCAAAAGCAGAGCCCCAAAAGCTTGAAAGCAAAAGCAAATTCTCTCTCTCTCTCTCTCTCTCAATGAGAGTTAAAATAAAGCAATTAAACTCTTTCTCTCATCCAAAATCCTTGCGTAGCAAAAAGCTAGGATTTGCGTCGCTCATTATTATTATTATTTTTTAAAAAGAAAAATAAAATAAAATAAAATCGCCTCCGCGATTTCCGGAAATTAGGGTTTCCGGCAGAAATTAGGGTTTGTAGGAATTTTAGGGTTTTTGATGTCCGTAGCCACGTCATCACTTTGTGACATACCCTCCTCTTGAAAGCATTGTAATCGACCATGATTACGCCTGCAAAACCGACAAAAGCCATAAACCGTCTTAGGAGACATTGACTGTTAGTACCTACGTACTAGGAACACACATCTAGTACATGTACAAAATCTACAGTCACATCACACGACATCACAGGACATCACCAGACATCACATGACATTCAACATTCATTCGGATCTTAGACCATGATTTATCGGCAATGTAGCTAGCAATCACATCTAGGTCCAATCGGGACCTCATCAATGTCCGATTGACTAACCCCTATTGCAACCATGTCTATTCGAGATCAATCAGACCAAAATGCTGCAGTCATTTCGTCTATCAGTTCTTGCACTCAAAAGAAGTCAAGAACAAATTAATATCATTATCAGGAATTCCATTTCATAAAGTCATCTAGCAGAATACTGTCAGCTCTCAGTATCCCTGAAGCTCAAAGAGACATCAGTGACTTTAGTATCAAAATCAAGGCATCTGTTGACAAAGGAGCGGAGTAACTCCCCTCTTGTGCATCCCACTGCACCAGATCTTCGACCAAGCTAAATTTCTGGGTTCCATTTGGAGTAGACTATGCTAAACCAAAACATCGAGGTAAAGTTTCACAATCCGAGGAGTATCTGCTAGGTCCTTCTCCTCCATCCACTTCGCATCAAATGCAGGAAAGTTCTTGAACTTAACCAAGAACCACCTTCGGACTTTACCTTTAGTCTTTGTATCCTTATGTGCCAAATCTGTTCAGGAACAAGGATCTCCTCTTTTTGTTCCACTTCGGGTTGCTCATCAGTCTCCCCATCATCAGGCACATCACCCTTAACAGGTTTCAAGAGACTCACATGCAATGCATTGTGAATCCTCCAAGTATCTGGCAGTTTCAATCGGAAGGAGACATCATTTATCTTTTCAGTTATCTGGAAAGGTCCGTAGTATCGCATACTAAGCTTTGGAAAAAGCCTCTCCTTTCCCTTTTCCTTTCGTAGGCGTGTCTTCTCAAAACATAAGAGCACCCAATCATCCTCCTTCAGTTTCAAGTCGCGACGATGGCGATCCGCTGCCTTTTTCTGTCGTTCTTGAGACTTCTGCAAAGTCTCGCGAACCTTGGAAAAAGCCGTATCCAAATCTCGCGAATATTCATTCGCTTCAAATATTCAATCTTTCATACTCAGGAAGGATGGAACCTTTGCAGCACTTTCAACAATCTGAAATGGCGTCTTCCCCGTCAAAGAGTGTATCGTGTTATTGTAGGCAAATTCCACCAAAGGTAAGTTCTTTTCCCATTGAGTCTTCTGATCCGAGATACAAGACTTCGATAAATCTAAAACCACTGAATTGGCAATCTCAGATTGCCCGTCAGTCTGCAAGTGGAACGATGACGAGAACTGCAACTGCGTGCCAATGTTCTCCCAAATTGCCTTCCAGAAGAAACTCATAAATCTGGGGTCTCTGTCGGAGACAAGCATCTCAAACGTGCCATGTAATCGGAAAATAATCGTGATCATTCTGTGTTCTCGGGAGATAAAAAATGAATCCATTTCAATATTTTCCTAGGGGCGGGTGGGTATGGGTAAAGGCTGTAACAATTCCTGTGCCTTATGCCTGTCAAACTTGACCTTCTGGCATATTGTGCACACTCTTCCACATCCTTTTTGAGTCTCGGCTAAAAGAAGTATCTCTCTACCCCTTCATGCTGGTAGCAATACCGTGGTGACCCGTAGAAGGTGGACAGTGGCATTCAGTCATAACCTTTTCCCACAACGGCTGTGTAATGCACAACATAGTCTTTTTCATCAAGTAGCCTTCCCGAAGGGAGTATCCAGCTACTGTTGTAACAAACTTGGACACTCCAAGTCAAGAATCAACCGCGACAGCACCAAATAACCACTTCAAAACAATTCATAGATCACAATAGATTTGCACTGGCCCGGCGGAGTTCCGTGCCTAGAGATATTGGCCCCAAAGACTGGCGCCCCTTTCGGTATTTCTTTTTATATTAATCAATCATCAAAGTACAAGAGAGCGGTTAGGGTTTCACTCTCAGACTCTGCGTCCAGATGCTCTGAGAAGTGAGGCCCTCACCACTAATTTAAAGGTTACAAGGGATGCCCAAAAGCAGAGCCCCAAAAGCTTTTAAAATCAAAAGCATCAGTTCTCTCTCTCTCTCTTAGAGAGTCTTTTCTTTTAAAAAAAAAAAAAAAAAAGCAAAAGCAAAATTCGCGTCGCTCATCAATTTCCAAATTTTTTTTTTTTAATAATAATCCGCCTCTGCGATTTCCGGCAATTAGGGTTTCTGGCAGAAATTAGGGTTTGCAGGAATTTTAGGGTTTCCGGCAGAAATTAGGGTTTCTGCTGTCCGCCACGTCATCACTTTGTGACATACCCCCCTCTTGAAAGCATTGTAATCGACCGCGATTACGCCTGCAAAACCGACAAAAGCCATAAACTGTCTTAGCAGACACTGACTGTTAGTACCTACGTACTAGGAACGCACATCTAGCACATGTACAAAATCGACAGTCACATCACACGACATCACAGGACATCACCAGACATCACAGGACATCACATGACATTCAACATTCATTCTGATCTTAGACCATGATTTATCGGCAATGTAGCTAGCAATCACATCTAGGTCCAATCGGGACCTCATCGATGTCCGATTGACTAACCCCTATTGCAACCATGTCTATTCGAGATCAATCAGACCAAAATGCTGCAGTCATTTCGGCATCAGTTCCTACACTCACAAGAAGTCAAGAACAAATCAGTATCATTATCAGGAATTCCATTTCATAAAGTCATCCAGCAGAATACTGTCAGCTCTCAATATCCCTGAAGCTCAAAGAGACATCAGTGACTTTAGTATCAAAATCGAGGCATCTGTTGACAAAGGAGTGGAGTGACTCCCCTCTTGTGCATCCCACTGCACCAGATCTCCGGCCAAGCTGAATTCTGGGTTCCGTTTGGAGTAGACTATGCTAAACCAAAACATCGAGGTAAAGTTTCACAATCCGAGGAGTATCTGCTAGGTCCTCCTCCTCCATCCACTTCGCATCAAATGCAGGAAAGTTCTTGAACTTAACCAAGAACCGCCTTCGGACTTTACCTTTCTTCGTATCATTATGTGCCAAAATCTGTTCAGGAACAAGGATCTCCTCGTTTTCTTCCACTTTGGGTTGCTCATCAGGCTCCCCATCATCAGGCACATCACCCTTAGCAGGTTTCAAGAGACTCACATGCAATGCATTGTGAATCCTCCAAGTATCTGGTAGTTTCAATCGGAAGGAGACATCATTTATCTTGTCAGTAATCTGGAAAGGTCCGTAGTATCACATACTAAGCTTTGGAAAAAGCCTCTCCTTTCCTTTTTTATTTCTTAGGCGTGCCTTCTCAAAAGTAAGAGCACCCAATCATCCTCCTTCAGTTTCCATTCGCGACGATGGCGATCCGCTGCCTTTTTCTGTCGTTCTTGAGACTCCTGCAAAGTCTCGCGAACCTTGGCAAAAGCCCTATCCAAATCTCGCGAATATTCATCCGCTTCAAATTTCTAATCTTTCGTGCTCAAGAAGGATGGAACCTTCGCAGCAGTTTCAACAATCTCTCATGGCGTCTTCCCCGTCGAAGAGTGTATCGTGTTATTGTAGGCAAATTCCACCAAAGGTAAGTTCTTTTCCCATTGAGTCTTCTGAAGCGAGATACAAGACTTCAATAAATCTAAAATCACTGAATTGGCAATCTCAGATTGCCCGTCAGTCTGCAAGTGGAACGATGACGAGAACTGCAACCGCGTGCCAATGTTCTCCCAAATTGCCTTCCAAAACAAACTCATAAATCTGGGGTCTCTGTCGGAGACAATCGTCTCAGGCGTGCCATGTAATCGGAAAATCATCGTGATCATTCTGTATTCTCGGGAGATCAAAAAAAATGAAATCCATTTCAATATTTTCCCAGGGGCGGGTGGGTATGGGTAAAGGCTGTAACAATCCCTGTGCCTTATGCCTGTCAAACTTGACCTTCTGGCATACAAGGCAACTGCGCACAAACTCTTCCACATCCTTCTTCAGTCTCCGCCAAAAGAAATCTCTCTTTACCCCTTTCATGGTGGTAGCAATGCCGCGGTGACCCGTAAAAGGTGGACAGTGGCAATCAGTCATAACCTTTTCCCTCAACGGCTGTGTAACGCACAACATAGTCTTTTTCATCAAGTAGCCTTCCCGAAGGGAGTATCCCGCTACTGTCTCCCCATCCCGTATCCGTGTGAAAATATCTGCAGAACCTGTAGATGTGGCATACTGATCGACCATATCCTCGAAGCTCCTATGATGTATCGCGGAAATAGCCAGAACCAACGGTTCTGGCTATTTCTTGTCCCTGCCACCACATTCTTGTCCCTGCACATGGACAATCTGGAAGTGGAACTGTGACAAGATGTTCATCCACCGCATCTGCTTTTCCGAAAGCTGCTTCTGTGACAAGAAGTAGCGCAAACTCTGATGGTCTGTAAAGACAGTAAAATCCGCTCCGAGTAGGTAATGCCGCCACTGAGTAAGAGTGTGGATAACCGCCAAAAGCTCTTTCCCATAGATCTGTGTTGTCATCTCCGGCCTAGAGAACAAACGGCTCTCGTAAGCTATGACATGGCCTTCTTGCATCAAGACCGTACCCAGACTACGACCACAAGCATCACAAAATACTTCAAATGACTTCTGCAAGTCCGACAAAGTCAAATCTGATCCTGTAGAGAATTTCTCTTTCAATGTCCGAAAGGCAATCACCTCTGTGGGTCCCCACGAAAAAGGTACTCCTTTCTGTGTCAAGGTATGCAAAGGGGAAGCAACCTCTGCAAACTTTCGTATGAACCGCCTGTAGTACGAACACAGTCCCAAGAAGCTTCTAACTTCATGGACATTCCTCAAATCGGGCCAATCACGGATAGTCTCTATCTTGGCCGGGTTCATTTGCACTCCTGCTGTTGACACAATGTGTCCCAAAAAGTGTATCTCTGGTAGGAAAAATTCACTTTTCTTTGCATTAATCACTAACGTGTGATCTCGTAATGCCTGAAAGACTTGAAGCAGATGATCTCTGTGTTCTGCCTCATTCTTGGAGAAAACAATGATGTCGTAAAAGAAAGTGCCAACAAATAGCCTGTACTCTCGAAAAATCCTGTCCATCATCCGGTTAAATGTCGCAGGAGCATTGGTTAAGCCAAAAGGCATCACCAAAAACTCAAATAACCCAAAAGTCGTCCGAAAAGCTGTCTTGTAGACATCTCCTGGGGCTATCCTGATCTGATGATATCCACTCTTCAAGTCAATCCTGCTAAAGCACGAGGATCCCTGTAACTTGTCGAGTATATCATCGATCCTAGGAATCGGAAATCTGTTCTTGATGGTGATTTCGTTGAGAGTGCTATAATCGATGCACATTCTCCAAGATCCGTCTTTCTTCAAAACCAACAACACTGGAGAGCAATATGGTGAAGTACTAGGCTGGACAAGACCCTTTTCCAAGAGGTCTTTCACTGAGTTCATAATCTTTTCATTCTGTACTCGGCTCACACGATAAGGTGGCCGATTCGGTGGCGTGCTTCCAGATATCAGATCAATGGTATGATCTTCAGGCCCTCTCAAAAGCAATCGGCATGAGCGTGGAGAAAAAAAAATCTTGGCGTTCTTTTCTTCAGGTCAAAACATATTCAACCTTTATCCATCGTTCAGTTCTCCCAAAAGAATGAGTAAGAAAACTGAAGTTCATCAAGTACAATCTCTAAGCCCTTCATTTATCAAAGTCGCTTTCTCGGCCCGGTAGTCAACCACGGTGTAGTTCTTGTGGTACCAAGGGATCCTGAGTAGAACGTCACTCGCGTGCCCTGAACACCCCTGTCATTGCAAACGAAGTTTGCCAATGCTCGGTGTAATGGCAACATCCCATCCGGGTGCCAGTCGAACTACCTCCACCTGTGGCGTCAGTCTGTCGGGCGTAGTTCCAAATCGAGCCGCCAATTCCAAGTGAAAAGAAGTTGGCCTTGGCTCCTTCAAAAGAGCTTCCTGATCCTTCGCTTTGCCCCGAAAGCGGCAAAGTTTGTACTTTCATTCATTAGATTCGGTGCAGGTCCCACGCCATGTGGTACCAGTTCTGCTTTTCTATCTGCCTTTTCTGCCACATTCCTCAGCTGCTCTCGAACTCTCAGACCTGTCGTCGTCTTTATCATTCTGTTCTTTCTGTGCCTTATCAGGGCACTTTGCGGAAATATGTCCATGTTCCCCGCATCCAAAGCACTTCCCCTCTCTGATGAAGCGAGCTCTCTCCTCAGGAGTAAGCTTGGGTCGTGCATCCTTTTTTTTTTCTCTGGATTGCTCTTTTTCATTCTACTTTCATTCCCAGAAGTCTGTTCGGCTCGTTGTGTCATGGCCTCATCTGTGGGGTAGGTCAGACTGCAAGAGTGAATGGCAAAGCCCTGCTTCGCATGACTCATCAACTCCTGAATAGAAGCTGACTTCTGTTCCAAGCAGTGATTTCGGATCTCTGTAGGTAGACCCAAGGTAAACCGCTCAATCTGTTCTCTGAACAAGATCTTCTTGAATGAAGAGGCGGGTAGAAAAGAGCTCCAGAATCTTTCACAATAAGAATTCACTGTATCGCTCTTGGTCATCCGGAGATGGTTCCAAGCAGCTCGTATATCTCGCTCAAACTCTTGAGTCAACCAAGAAGAAATAAAAAGCCTCTTGAATTTCAGCCATGTAACTGGCACAGCTTGCTTAATAGAAGCGTGGACCACCAAGTACGAGCATTCCCCTTAAAGTAAGAGGCAACTCTCCGAATCTTGGAGTGCTCTGAATAGCGTCCTCCCGCGAAAGCGATGTCAAACTGCTGTATAAAAGACAAAGCCTTCGAAGCATCTGAGTATCCTCAAAAGTATCAAACTTGATCGAGTGGCCACCTTCCTTAAACTCTCGGACTTTCTTGCTTTTATCTTCGAGAAAGTCATACTGGTTGGCTTTGTAAAAATTCTTCTTGTTCGCATAAAACTTTCCGTCATCGGAATCTGAGCTGTCTGTAGACGAGTCCTCAGTAGAACTGTCAGTCTCTGGGCGAGATGTAGCCTTCTTTGCCTTTTTCTTGCCCGTTCCGAAGCTTTGCTTCTTGCTTCGCTTTTTACCTTTTCTGTCTTCTTCGCTCTAATCCGAGGAGCTAGAAGAACTGTCAGAAGAAGAAGAAGAAGAAGAACTGGGTAGGTCTTCAAACTTGACGCGCTTCTTCAATTTCTTTGCATTGTCAAATGTCGACCGACGACCCAAATATCCCGGGAAGTCAGTGCCTTTCTTCTGCTTTTTGCCGTGATTTTTGGCTTTCTTTTGCGTGTCAAAAAGTTGAGCAATCCGTGCATCAACCACGTTCTCCAGTTCCTTCTCCGTATATTTCTTGGAGGCAGAAGGTTTCTTGAGAGCGGGTTTCGGGAGTGGTGTTGTGGTTCTCTGCCACTCTATCTGTACCTCTTCCAAAGAGGTCTGGTTCATATATTTTGCCATCTTCGGGTCCTTGGCAAAATTGAGCATCATCTTTGTTGCATCGCCGATCAACTGGCGACGCTCTATCTCTCTTTGCTCCGCATGAGTAGGCCGAGGCGGGCCATACTCTCTGCCTGAATCTTCGTTGTGATCCCAGCCCGCATCTCCAGATGCAGAGGGAGTCGACTGATCATTGCCTGAAGCCATAGGTGCCGCGGAATTTTTTTTTTTCGGGGATCGGATTTCCCGTAGAAGAGAAATCGGCCGTGCTCTGATACCACTGTAACAAACTTGGACACTCCAAGTCAAGAATCAACCACGACAGCACCAAATAACCACTTCAAAACAATTCACAGATCACAATAGATTTGCACTGGCCCGGCGGAGTTCCGTGCCTAGAGATATTGGCCCCAAAGACTGGCGCCCCTTTCGGTATTTCTTTTTATATTAATCAATCATCAAAGTACAAGAGAGCGGTTAGGGTTTCACTCTCAGACTCTGCGTCCAGATGCTCTGAGAAGTGAGGCCCTCACCACTAATTTAAAGGTTACAAGGGATGCCCAAAAGCAGAGCCCCAAAAGCTTTTAAAATCAAAAGCATCAGTTCTCTCTCTCTCTTAGAGAGTCTTTTCTTTTTAAAAAAAAAAAAAAAAGCAAAAGCAAAATTCGCGTCGCTCATCAATTTCCAAATTTTTTTATTTTAATTTTTAATAATCCGCCTCCGCGATTTCCGGCAATTAGGGTTTCTGGCAGAAATTAGGGTTTGCAGGAATTTTAGGGTTTCCGGCAGAAATTAGGGTTTCTGCTGTCCGCCACGTCATCACTTTATGACAACTGTCTCCCCATCCCGTATCCGTGTGAAAATATCTGCAAAATCTGTATCTGTGGCATATTGACCTCCATATCCTCGAAGCTCCTATGATGTATCGCGGAAATAGCCAGAACCAACGGCTTCCGAGACAAAGCATCTGCCACCACGTTCTTCTGTCCCTGCACATGGACAATTTGGAAGTGAAACTGTGACAAGAAGTTCGCCCACCGCATCTGCTTTTCCGAAAGGTGCTTCTGTGACAAGTAGCGCAAACTCTGATGGTCTGTAAAGACAGTAAAATCCGCTCCGAGTAGGTAATGCCGCCACTGAGTAAGAGCATGGATAACCGCCAAAAGCTCTTTCTCATAAATCTGTGCTGTCATCTCCGGCCTAGAGAACAATCGGCTCTCTTAAGCAATGACATGGCCTTCTTGAATCAAGACCGCACCTAGACTACGACCACAAGCATCACAAAATACTTCAAATGACTTCTGCAAGTCCGGCAGAGTCAAATCTGGTTTCTCTTTCAATGTCTGAAAGGCAGTCACCTCTGTGGATCCCCACGAGAAAGGGACTCCTTTCTGTATCTAGATATGCAAAGGGGAAGCAACCTCTGCAAACTTTCGAATGAACCGTCTGTAGTACGAACACAGTCCCAAGAAGCTTTCAACTTCATGGACATTCTTCAAATCGGGCCAATCACAGATAGTGTCTATCTTGGCCGGATCCATTTGCACTCCTGTTGCTGAGACAAAGTGTCCCAAAAAAAGTGTATCTCTGAAGCATATGATCTCTGTGTTCTGCTTCCTTCTTGGAGAAAACAATGATATCATCAAAGAAAGTGCCAACAAATAGCCTGTACTCTTGAAAAATCCTGTCCATTATCCGGTTAAATGTCGTAGGAGCATTGGTTAAGCCAAAAGGCATCACTAAAAACTCAAATAACCCAAAAGTCGTCCGAAAGGCTGTCTTGTAGACATCTCCCGGCGCGATTCGAATCTGATGATATCCACTCTTCAAGTCAATCCTGCTAAAGCACGAGGATCCTTGTAACCTGTCGAGTATATCATCGATCCTAGGAATCAGAAATCTGTTCTTGATGGTGATTTTGTTGAGAGCGCTATAATCGATGCACATTCTCCAAGATCCGTCTTTCTTCAAATCCAACAACAGTGGAGAGTAATACGGTGAAGTACTGGAGAGCAATACGGTGAGGTACTATGCTAGACAAGACTCTTTTCCAAGAGGTCTTTCACTAGGTTCATAATCTTTTCATACTGTACTCGGCTCACGCGTTAAGGTGACCGGTTCGATGGTGTGCTTCAAGGTATCAGATCAATGGTATGATCTTCAGGCCCTCAAAAGCAATCGGCATGAGTGTGGAGAAAAATCTTGGCGTTCTTTTGTTCAGGTCAAAACATATTCAATCGTTCAGGTCTCTCCCATAAGAATGAGTAAAGAAAACTGAAGTTCATCAAGTACAATCTCTAAGCCCTTCATTTATCAAAGTCGCTTTCTCGGCCTGGTAGTCAACCACGGCGTAGTTCTTATGGTACCTAGGGATCTGAGTAGAATGTCACTCGCGTGCCCTGAACACCCCTGTCATTGCAAACGAAGTTTGCCAATGCTCGGTGTAATGGCAACATCCCATCCGGGTGCCAATCGAACTACCTCCGCCTGTGGCGTCAGTCTGTCGGGCGTAATTCCAAATCGAGCCGCCAATTCAAGTGAAAAGAAGTTGGCCTTGGCTCCTTCAATAGAGCTTCCTGATCCTTCACTTTGCCCCAAAAGCGACAAAGTTTGTACTTTCATTCATTAGATTCGGTGCAGGTCCCACGCCATGTGGTACCGGTTCTGCTTTTCTATCTGATTTTTCGCCACGTTCCTCAGTTGCTCGAACTCTCAGGCCTGTTGTCCTCTTTATCATTCTGTTCTTTCTGTGCCTTTTTAGGGCACTTCGCGGAGAGATGTCCCTGTTCCCCGCATCCAAAGCACTTACCCTCTCTGATGAAGCGAGCTCTCTCCTCAGGAGTAAGCTTGGGTCGTGCATCCTTTTTCTCTGGGTTGCTCTTTTTCTTTCTACTTTCATTCCCAGAAGTCTGTTCGGCTCGTTGTGTCATGGTCTCATCTGTGGGGTAGGTTAGACTGCCAGAGTGAATCGCAAAGCCCCGCTTCGCATGACTCATCAACTCCTGAATAGAAGTTGACTTTTGTTCCAGGCAGTGATCTCGGATCTCTGTAGGTAGACCCAAGGTGAACCACTCAATCTGTTCTCTGAACGAGATCTTCTTGAATGAAAAGGCGGGTAGAAAATAGCTCCAGAATCTTTCACAATAAGCATTGATTGTATCTTTCTTGGTCATCCGAAGATGGTTCCAAGCAGCTCGTATATCTCGTTCATATTCTTGCGTCAACCAAGAAGAAATAAAAAGCTTTTTAAATTTCAGCCATTTAACTGGCGCAGTCTTGTTTAAAAGAAGCGTGGACCACCAAGTACGAGCATTCCCCTAAAAGTAAGAGGTAGCTCTCCGAATCTTGGAGTGCTCTGAATGGAGTCCTCCCGCGAAAGCGATGTCAAACTGTTGTATAAAAGACAAAGCATTCGAAGCATCTGAGTATTTTGAAAAAGTATCAAACTTGATCGAGTGGCCACCTTCCTTAAACTCTTGGACTTTCTTGCTTTTATCTTCGAGAAAGTCATACTGGTTGGCTTTGTTAAAATTCTTCTTGTTCGCATAGAAGTTTCCATCATCAGAATCGGAGCTGTTTGTAGACGAGCCTCAGTAGAACTGTTAGGCTCTGGGCGAGATTTAGCCTTCTTTGCCTTTTTCTTGCCCTTTCCGAAGCTTTGTTTCTTGCTTCGCTTTTTACCTTTTCTGTCTTCTTCGCTCGAATCTGAAGAGCTAGAAGAATAGTAGAACTGTTAGATGAAGAAGAAGAAGAAGAACTTTCAAATCGAACACACTTCTTCCGTTTCTTTGCCTTGTCAAAAGTCGACTGACGACCCAAATATCCCGGGAAGTTAGTGCTTTTCTTCTTCTTTTTGCCGTGCTTTTTGGCTTTCTTTTGCGCATCAAAAAGCTGAGCAATCCGTGCATCAACCACCTCTTGTAATTCCTTCTCGGAGTACTGTTTGTAATCAGAAGGTTTCTTGAGAGCGGGTTTCAGGGGTGCAGTAGTAATTTTCTGCCACTGTTCATGCACTTCCTGAAAAGAAGTCTCGCTCATATATTTTGCCAATTTTGGATCCTTCGCAAAATTGAGCATCATCTTTGTTGCATCGGCGATCAATTGACGACGCTTCATCTCTCTTTGCTCCGCCTAAGTAGGCCGAGGCGGGCCATACTTTGTCTCTGAATCTTCGTTGTGATCTCTACCTGCATCTCCAGATGCAAAGGGAGTTGACTAATCCTTGCGTGAAGCCATAGGTGCTGGGAAAAAAATTGGGGATCGGATTTCCCGTAGAAGAGAAATCGGCCGTGCTCTGATACCACTGTAACAGACTTGGACACTCCAAGTCAAGAATCAATCGCGACAACACCAAATAACCACTTCAAAACAATTCACAGATCACAATCGATTTGCACTGACCCGACGGAGTTCCGTGCCTAGAGATATTGGCCCCAAAGACTGGCGCCCCTTTCGGTATTTCTTTTTGTATTAATCAGTTCAAAGTACGAGAGTGACTCGGGTTTCACTCTCAGACTCTGCGTCCAGATGCTCTGAGAAGTGAGGCCCTCACCACTAATTTAAAGGTTACAAGGGATGCCCAAAAGCAGAGCCCCAAAAGCTTGAAAGCAAAAGCAAATTCTCTCTCTCTCTCAATGAGAGTTAAAATAAAGCAATTCAACTCTTTCTCTCATCCAAAATCCTTGCGTAGCAAAAAGCTAAGATTTGTGTCGCTCATTAAATTTAAAAAAAATTAAAAAAATAAAAAATATAAAAAAAATAAAATCGTCTCCGCGATTTCCGGAAATTAGGGTTTTTGGCAGAAATTAGGGTTTGTAGGAATTTTAGGGTTTCTGTTGTCCGTAGCTACGTCATCACTTTGTGACAACCATCATCATTGTAGGAATATTGTCTATCCAAGCAAGTCTCCACCATGCAAGAACTTCTGGACCATGCCGGAGTCGGCTACAAACTGATGAAGGGAAAGCTAGAGTTTACCACAAAAGAATCTCCGGCCACTAACCACAACTCTCACCAACAAAGAACAAATTCTCGAGAGTCTCATGAAAGTCAACCACAAAGGCCTCGTTTGACACCTCAACAACGAGACACCTTACTACAAGAAGGCAGATGTTTTGGATGCTTTCAAACTGAACATAACTATTTTGGTTGTCCCCAACGCATTGACAGACCTGCGGAGCCGACTCCCGCGTCGACGGTCGACAGAAACCCAAGAACATCTCCAGCCAAACGAGCTAAACCGGCCATTGCAACATCTCTGGCCTATGCGTTGAAAGTACAAATGAATTGTGTCGAGCATATGGCAAAGTCAGTGGCTTCAAAGCCCTTATTTTCTTTGACCCCGCAACTACAGAGAACTTCATCCATCCAGAATTCTTAAAGCAGATGCACTTTGATTATGATGCGGAGGGTGGAGAAATTGAAGCTGAGCTAGCCACGGGGCAAATTCAGAAAGTTGTACCGCTCATTGGTGCTCTTCCAGTGACTATTCAAGGTTATCATGGAGAAGTTGATTTCCACATCATGAAGTTGGGCAATTGTGACGTTCTATTAGGCATGCCTTGGCATGACAAAAATGATGTGACTCTCCAGGTTCGGAACCAAACCATCACCGTGATGCAGAAGGGCAAGCTAGTCGTCCTCAAAGTTTGGTTGTCCGAACAAAACCCTGAATGAACTCTCTAGTTGTTTTATAGTTAGATACTTTTGAACTTTGTTGAGAAAGTTTTGTTTGAAACTTTGTTTGAAATGGATGGTATCTGTTTTGAACCTGTCTTGGTGCCGATTTGACTCTGGTTTTAATACTGGTTTCAATGATTGGTGATTTTACTCCTGGGTGGAGGGTGAGAAATGATGTTTGAGAATGCTTGTTCATACTCATGGCCCAGACCCTCGTGATTATTTGCGTGGGGAGTATTGAATGATTGAAAAGTGTTGTTACTCATGGCCTGGACCTGCATGGTTATTTACGGGGGGAGTATTAAGAAGTCTGAGTATTGGTTACTCTTAGCACCTCCAAATGACGCAAGCTGCAGTCTAGGGGGCGTTTGGTTGTAAAAGGCCTCTATATCTCATGGCCCGGACCTTTTTAGGTTATTTGCGGGAGGAGTGATGAGGGAGTCGTTGAACAGCTCATGGCCCGGACCTGGATGGTTATTTGCGGGGTGAGTGTTCATTGGCGGCTTTATGTTTCTATGTCTTGTAACATGCATATGTGAGCATTTGCGTTGCATTGTGATGTGCCAACCACTAAATATTCTTATTTGGATGAGATTGCTTGGGTATATAATTTTAGTGCATCAAGACACCCGTGGTAGATCACTGCGGTCTGGGTGTGATGGTTAATTTTACTACGCCAGAATATCAAGAGTTCCGATCTAGACGAAAAGAGAAGCCAACTCCTTGATCAAAAGAGCCGAAAGGAGAAGCTAACTCCTTAACAAAAAGAGCAAACTGATTGTCCC